>NC_077222.1:57185075-57278567 GCF_024763615.1 Phlebotomus papatasi
TATAGGAAGAAAAGGGATATACAACCAATGAATGGACCTCGCTGTCGTTTGGTCCTGAAAGTTAGAATCAACTCCAACACAGATAGGGAAAAGGCTCATAATTTTGTCCAGTTTCTTATTTTGGACACATTGAGGATAAAATTAGACACTAAAAATAAATTGATTAAAATGATGGATTTTTATTCCAATATTTGATGAATAATAACTGAATATTCTTTGAAAATTGTGTTGTTTCACGTTAGTGGTGATTTGTACATGTGACCTGAAGTGAGATTTGCCTTGTGAATTAGATTTTTCGTGTGAAAAATGGGAAATTTTTTAAGACATTCACCAGTGAGGTGATACTCCTTATTTTGGACAGGTGTTTTTCTCAAGAAATTTCGTGAAGTTTTAGCTTTTGTGATGACTAGGTTGTACAAATGCCTGCAGAAACAAAGGAGCATCATCTCTACGAAAGAGATGTAGCAAGAAATGCCTTGAAAGGCTCCCGGAAAACCCAGGGAATGAGTGAATCCGCACGTACTTGGAGTACCGAAGTCAACTCACTTTAATGAATGATAAGCAAAGTTTCCAGGCTTCTTGTGACATTCTACGTTTCCCTTACATAAACAGGAAGAGGACTTGGTAAGATTGGTTCATGAAATGAAGAACAATGAGCATCCTGTTGAGGCGGAATAGCTGTCCATATTTACAGCCAAGTTGTCCAAATTAATAACCAAGTTGTCCAAAATAAGAGTCAAATTCACCTCTACATATCAATTCATTTCTAAACGCATTAAAACTAATTATAATAAAAACAAAGACAATAAACCCTTGTCAAGTTTCTAAACAACCCTTCTGAAGAGAGAGTAACAAAAAAAGTCAATTAGTATTGAAAATATCGCACTTCAAACTTGGAACATCGATGCTTATAAGCAGACTGGTCAAAATTATGAGCCCTTACCCTATATTCGCATAGATGATAGGATCAAAGAAATGAAAATAAAATTCAAATAAACTCAATTCTACTTCCATCATAATATCCTTCAAATATTTTTTTTTTATTTCTTTCGGTATTCACTTTTTAAATAAAATCATTTGTTGTTTATTTAGGAAAACAATTTTGTATTGTCAAGTAATTGATTTTCACAGGTAAAAATCTTACATAAATTTCTGTCTAAATTGCATGATCTGTGAATTTTTAAAACAAGAATACAAGATAACCAAACTGGTAGTTCAAGTACAATTAAAATTCATTTACGAGATAAATCTCAATATTTTATGTTTCAACTCGAAATTGCAATTGAAAGTACATTTAATGCCACCGATAATTGTTTTATGTTGATTGTAACTCAAGATTGTTAAAAAAAAATTTCATTAGATTTTCAGACCACCAACTCACGACTTATAGATTATCAGCTGATTTCATACAAAATCAACCTGAAAATTGGATTTTTTTGGTGTGGCAAATATCGACTTCTTCAGCAGTTGTAGTGAAATTCAACACTTGTTGTTGAAGGGTAGAAATAATGTTATACACTCATGATGATAATGCAGGAAATACAGCAAGAAATTTTGCAAAAAAAAGTCCTACTCAATTCGCACTGCATATAAATTGATTTTATTTCATTTTGATTGCACTGTGGTGTAATTTATTTCACAAAAACGTGCACAAATGACGTTTCATCGTTTCCTGGCTTCCCCGATAAATCATCAATATATACGATATTTTATCTCCCAAGATGCACAATGTTTAGCAAATTTTTCAATATGTCAAACTGAATAAATAATTTTCACATCGTTACCGCGTGCAATTTAATTTACGCAATACACCAATTGATGAGCACATATGGTGAAGTGGGAAAATTATCATAACTGATCCGCCACAAATCATTTCTTCCAAGCATGTAGGAAGAACCTCCATAATACCGAGAAGAACCTCAAAATATTGTTCTCCAACTTTGGTGGGTCTTTTTTTCATCGCCGTCATTAATCATGGAGTGTGAAGAAAATATTTTCTCTCTTTGCAGCATTTTGCTATTCATCATCTTTTTGGGATCTGGAAATTGCAAGCAAGGAGGAAGGTTCCTACACCATTGTTAGTTCCATTTATTTATAACCACTTATTGATACAAGATCTCCAGTTCAAGTGCACAACCAACTAACATTTATACATCTTCTTGCAACATCCTGACCAAGGTAGCAGCTGCTGCGCCACACTAATTACACATGCAAACACTGCACTCTTTGCACCTCTTGATCTCTTGAATCGTGAATTACCATCGCGGACATCTTGAAGATCAACAGTTTGCGCCCACTTTTTGTGCTTCTTGCTTATTTATACATTGTATCGATAATTTAGGGATTGGATTTTCATGCAAAATTGAAACGTTTCTAAAAAAAATTTTAGTAGGGAAACCTTTGTTACTACATCCAAAACCATAAAGGTGTTTGCGTTGAAAAAACCTTTAAAAACAAACATAAGTATACCAAACAAAAGAGTTTGATATTGTACAGGTATATGAAATGACCCTTATGATTTTAAAATACTTCAAAATTACATTTCTAAGTTAATAAATAGAAGAATCACTAATAGATGTAGGGGAAGGTTTTGCACCTTCGTAATGCTGCAGCTTCGTAAAAGTTGTTTTTTTCCAAGTTACTAAATGAATTTCATCCATGGACATATAATCTAAAAGCTAGTGCTACATCTCACATTTCCTGACAAATTTGGAAGCCTAAGCTTTTTTTCCTGGGTCCAAAAGGCAAAAATAAAAAATGGGCCTAAAATCCTAATTCTGATGTGTAAAATTTTATGCATTTTCGCACACTGCAAGTGTCTTTTCGAAAAAGCAACTATTCCAAGTTATAGAGGGTTTATTAGGGTTAATATTTACCGTGAAAATCTTTTGCTTGAAAGGGGTCGTTTTTGTGGGTGGAGGAAAATTCATAAAAATTACCACCCTTGCAGCTCAGGAAAATCGAATTTTGCAGCTTCGTAAAAACATCCGTCAAAATTACTGACCACCGAATTTGAGAATTCCTCACTGTTTTGAGTTACACTGTGCATGCCGCTCGGGATATTTGACTCATCAGAGATTCCACTGAATAAATTCACAAGAAAATTTTGGGATATTAAACAATTTTCACTAAAATATCGAAGGAAAACACGCACTTTGCCAACAAAATGAGACTTCATCAGATGTTTTTATTTCACTTCTGTCAAATTAAACATTAAGCCTGAATTTGCTTACGGTAGGTGTGATTCTTTCATTGCCCATGCGGTGCTTTTGAGAATTTTTCATCTAATTTGCTTTGTTTTCAAGCGGAATTTTTCACATTTTACTTTAAATTAATCACTGGTAATTTTAAGAATCACTGATGTTCAAAAGATGTTCTATAAGAGAGATTCGAGACGTTAGAGAAATACAAGGATTACAATAGGTGTTATTACTACTTTCTGAATTGTACAGTGATGAAACTAGACTGCGTATGGTAGATGTGATTCTTTAATTGCCACTTCGATGTATTTTGAGTATTTCTCATTCAATTTTCCTTGTTTGAAAGTGGAACTTCCCACATTTCACTTTAAATTGGTGACTGGTCATTTTTGAAATTAGTTACGTCCAAAATATGTTCTGTAAGACCAATTGGAGGTGTTAGAGAAAATCCGAGGATTACATTAGGTGTGATTATGAGAGAATCATACCTAACCAAGCTTTTAACTGACTGTCAGAATGCAAGGAAAAAATGGTTTTCTGAGTGTCAAAAAACATGTGTTAGAAAAATAGCTTAAAATTGACTTTTAATGCGTGATACCTCCAACAAATGGTGAAAACAAGTAGATGAAATTTCCATCTAAGTAGTGATGCCCAAATTTTTGTTTCCGGTGTAATGTTTTCGGGGAAAATGAGGCCTACAGAGGAGGGAAAAAAATGGTATGAAGCTGAGTTAACCAGGGCACCTTCGTAAAAAATGATGCTACATTTTCATTTTCCTGTGGAGGAAAATCCATGGACTTCCAGGAATTTTGTGAGGCAGAATTATGAACCCAATAAGTAAAAGTTTTTTTGATATAATTGATTCGCTATGTGTGGCATTCAGTGAAAAATCTTAAATCTTGGACTCCTTTTTTAATACGAACCTTCAAAACCCTCCCCTAAAAGCTCCAGTAGTGTAAATAATAGCCTTTTACACTACTTGAGATTTATACTACTAAGGTATTAGTAGTACTAAAGTAAATTTTTGATACCTAAAAGTATTAAAATATTATTGGAGAAGGAAAAATTAAGAAGTTGTGAATCATTTCGAAATCGAAAAATTGAGCATAAATACTAATAAACTTTTCGATTTTCACTGACAAAAATTTTACTGAATACCAACTGCCAAAACGAAAGTAATTGATTATTTCGAATTTTTACTGGGCAATAAAATTTTTTTTAATAACTTATCTGCAAATTTACTGATCAAATATGTTAATTTTATTAAAAATTAATGAGTTTACAGGGCAATTGCAATTTATCTATAAAATTTAAAGAGCTAGAATTGAAAAACTTTTTAATTTAAAGAATTTTCCAAAAATATTGATATTACAAATTGTACCTCGCCTCGGGCAACCTCTCTGTACGTAAAAGATTATAACACTTAAGATAAAACTTTAAATTATTATTTTCAAAATGAAGCATAAAAAATCTTGAGAATTACAAGAAGTTTACCAAGTTTTTGCAAGAAAATATTAAACAGAAAATATTCATGGTACTTCTCTTTGAAAATCCCTTGATACATTAAATAATGAGTTTATTGTGCAATTGTAAAATATTTTCATCTTTCAGCAAGTATTTCTAGAAATTCCCATGAAATATTCATCCAATTCGTATTGATCTTATGTGAAATCTATAAAAGAAGAACCACGCTATACCATGTGCAGAGCACCAGCATCCTCCACGGATAATAAATAAGAAATTATGGTCGAATGAACTGCAATTCAGAGGTGTGATGGAAATTCAAGGCTATGGTGAAACGATCAACTTAAGTGTATTTAGATAGTGCGGTGTTAATTGAAAAATCCCTCTCTTGAGATTGTCTCGACAGCCGAATTGACCGCATCGAAAGTTTCCGCAAAAGTGAACAAAGAATCCCTGAAGCCCAGTGTTTGTCTTCTCTGCAGAGAAATGCACGGTAGAAGGTCGACTTGACTGAGAGTGTCTTCCAAGAATTTCCTTTAGCCAATGTCCACATAGGATTTGTGTGCGAAACCCTCTCTAATTTTCACACGCGAATTCTCGAGCAAAAGATATTTAAAACCACATACAACACTATTGAGACAGTATGCTTCATTGGAGATTTGCTCAGTCAGCACCCACGCAATGTTCTGTGACCCAAGTTCAGTGGCCAAACACCCTGACCTCCCTTGACTCATCTCTCGTGGACTTCTCTGCACCCGCGCATCAACAATCCAGATTTGATATATATGTTCCATTCAAGTCTGCACCCATCAATAACGCACAATTCAATTTATCAATTGGCAATCGTGATTGCACCATGTGCTCTCTCCTCCAAGAAGATTTCTTTTGATTGATGACGAACATTTTGCAGTGGCGGAGTGATCTTGAACTTGATCTTGTGGTAAGTTTCAAGCAAACAATGATCAACGCCTCCATGGGAGTTGATTTTTCAAACGAATACCAATATGCACACACTACATTATAGAATTCACCAGATTGTAACTTTTTTTTGTATAATTTAACTGACAATTCCTCGTATTTCCCATTAAAATTTCATTTCCCAACAACTTTTGTGATTTCTGTACATCATCGCGTCTCAGCAATGCTGACACGTTTTATTTCATTTCCGATCTTTCCCCATTACCACATATACTTCTACGAAATTTTGTAATTCAAATATTACAGAAAGTAAATATATAATGCATTGCTTCACCTAGCCATCGACGAAAATGATGAATGAATTCAACAGTTGATGAATAAAGTAACAGTGCATTTATTTAATATTATTTGAATAATGTTTGTGACACATTGAAGTATCTTTGTTCAACTGTGGCCCAAAGAATGCAAGTGACAAAGACGCTCTTCGTAATTCAACAAAGAAAATTCACATGAAAAACAATCGCATTTATAATTCCGTATCACGTTTCTCAAAAGTTCTCACGTGTTTCCTATTAAAAGCCAAATAAAAATGTTTAGTGAGTAAAAGTAACTAAAAGATAAATAATTTTATCTTTTACCCCAAGACTAAGAATTTCAATTGTAGTTTGCATTCTGAGAGTTTTATGCAAACATCAATGAAGTGCAACAAAACAGACTAGACAAAGACTTTTTTTTTAAGCAGATAGTAATAAGAGTTGAACGTGCTTAAAATGATGGGTAAGGTAGTCATAAAAATTCATTGAAAAAATTTCACGTAATATTCTTGCAATTCATAAAATGAATGAAGATAGCAATAAAGAGGTGAAAAACTTCAGACATGCCGTGTGAATGTTTTCCTGTCCTTGACTTTGGGTAATAAATCTTATCATAATGTGAATAACAGAAAATTAAGAAAGATTTTCACACTTTTAGTCACTTCCATCAGATTCAGATAATATCGTAATAAGAAAATTCTATGGGTGAACCTGGGGCAAAGTTATATGGGCTTCAGACCTAAGACCTAACCATATGGCTTAACTTTTTCTAATTTCTTATCAGGCAAAATTTTTTGGGAAATTTTGACTTAAGATTATATAATAAGAGTAAATAGTCCATTAAATTCTTATAAACCAATAAAATTGCTTATCATTTAGGATTAGAGACCTTCGGGAACAGGTCTAAACCTCTAGAATCTAGATTAAAGACCGTTTTAGACAAATTTCAAATTTTGAAATTTTATTTCAAAATTTGAAACTCTTCTGAAGCTTTCTTAAACATACAATGTTTTAATGTTTTTCAGCAAAGTATAAAGTGAAAAATATTGAAAATATGAGTATTCTTTATAAAATATTTTGATTAACTCAAAAATATTGCATTAGTTTACAATATAATTTGTATCAACCCTACACAAATCTTTTGACTATTTTGTGATTTTTTTCAAATATTTTGTTCTGACATTTTAAAATTCTTTACTTATTAAAAATAAGAGACATTTATTTGAATCTCATTCGTTAAAGAAACAAAACACATTAAATGTAAATGGTTTTCTCGCTAATTCCTCATTATTTTCAATATTTTATAATATTCTACTCTTGCTTATTATGCCTAAAAAAATAGGTTTTGAGTGTTACGATCATCCCAATCATCCCAGTACGTTGCAGTACAATTATCTGTAAAGGTAATTACTAATTACCTTATCGACACTTGACCTCAAGTAAAGAAATCGTAAAAGAGAACATTTGTTCTATACGCCTTATTTATTCTTCTTTAATGCTATGTCATGGTATGATTTCCTCAACATAATAACTTGCTTGGGTCACTTAATGTCTTGCACCTAAAACTTGCACTAAAAACTAACGTGATTTTCCAGAAAGTGGGTGTCTCTTCTGCAATTAAGCACTTTTCGTGTCTCATGTTAGGAGATGATTGAATATGTTCCAATATTTGCCTTTTTAACAACACTTTTATGATCCTCTCACGCTTTTTATGTTTCTCGTGGACTGTATGAATTTGTCACTGATTTAACAAGTAAAGTGGCCGTAAAATTAGTGCATGGAAAATATAAACTAAAGAGAGAAACAAGGCGTGTGCTTGATGCAGGAAAAAATGCTTCTGAGAAGTGTTACAGGCAATGGTGATTGCCAAGAACAGAAATGAAATTAGAGAGATGAATTTATGGTGTTTTCTGGATATCTCTGACATTTATGGGTAATTTGAAAATTGCGCAATAATTCCCGAGAGCAAGAAAGGGGTTGGAAGGCCGTAATAGTCATTTATAAGAAGAAACTCAGTGCAATTCTCTTTTTCGCACACTTTCAACTCTTCCGCATGATATGTGGAGTCCTTACTAAGATAATTCGTAAGAAATAGAATATAGAATAATTAATTTAAAAGTCAGGCGAAACATGTTCCTAGAACACTTGTAAATCTGCATAAAGTCATCCATACATGGACTCTCTGCTTGTTAATATTATTAATAATATATTTGTCAGTGAAGAGAATCACCGTTCTCCTTCGCCTGTCAATTTGGCGACACTTCTATAATTTAATAGAGTTAACTCCAACTTCAGTATGTATCCCCTTGCACCTTGCAAGAGATCTTATGTGATCCTTAGTATATCCACGCGTCGTGTTATCACGAAGTATGGCATGAGACAGCTATAAATTCCCACAACGCGGTGGAATTCAACTGGAATCCATCTAATGAGCAATCAACCTACGCAAGAAAAATAGCCAAGAGATCCACAAGTTGAACAATGACTTGAAAATAAATCAGTTGGAAGTTTTTTGGTGTCTGAGTTTACACCAAATTCGAGATCAATGCTGAATGTCGTGACCATTTAATTGTGCCAATCGTCGCAATCTCTTCCGACCTTCATCTGCCGGAGGAGTTTAATCCTATAAACAAGGCAACTTTCGGGATAATTGAGACATGATCCACCAAACAAAAGATTCCCAATGACATGTTTTGAGTCATATTGTGAGAAAATCGTGTTATTCTTGTTCAACATCACCGACAATGCATTTAGCATGCAGGATAAACATAAGAGAAAGAATATATTGAGATTATAGCGAATAAAGAGATCTCCCCAAGCTCAAAACGTTTCAATAATTATAATATTTATATCAACTTTTGCGTGTTTTATTTCTATAGAACTGTTTAGGAACTCTCCACAGTGTGGTTGTATGTTTGGTTGGACAAAGATAATGCAAATATTTAACTTCTAAGAAATTAGCATATAGGATTTGTTTCTAAGAAGTAAATAATCTCAAAAGAGTGTCTGCCAAAAATTTAGCGTAATTTTATGAAAAGCTCAGAAATAAGGGCCAAATAACTCTTTATTGGCCACATTACCAAGAAATTAAATTGGCAAAATACTTTCCATTGTTATGTTCATGTTGCTGAAAAATTAACTATAAAATGCTAAAGATCACTGACTTTTAATATAGTAATTCAGTTTATATTATTATTATTTTGTATCCAAATAGAACATCTGAAGAAATTTTCAAGCACTTTCCTAACAACTTTGCGTCAAATCTGAAGAAAGTCTACTAACGCTAAAATTTAGGGGAGACTGGGGTAAAAAGTCACAAATCGAAAAATTCAAAATTCAATATCTTCCAATGTAAAAAAGATAGCGGCTCTAATTTTTTTCTATAGATAGCCTCCAAGGACCTTCTTCAATGCCGTAAGTTTCTTAGAATTCGAACAAGGAATTTAGAAAATAAAAAATATCGAAATTTTTAGCCCTATTTTTGAAATATTTTCCTTGCAAAAGATAACAATTATTACCTACTTATTTTCCAAAATTGATACACTGGTGAATATTTTCTAAATAATTTGGATTTTTGAATACGAATCCGCTATTTATTTTAGAATTTCACAAAAGTTATTTTCTCCAGAAATCCTTTTATTAAAAATGGCCACTTGGGGTAAAAAGTAACAAAAGGTATAGAGCAAAAAGTAACAATAAAGCGAAGCAATTTCTGATATCTCACGGCGAAAAGAAAATTCATTATCATGTCTCGCCCCTTGTTCTTTACATTGGTCAAACGATTTGCAGTTTTTTCTGTGTTTTTTTTTCTTCTAAAATAGCTTGAAAAGCGCTTTTCTCGTTTTCTCACTTTTCTCGCAGAGAAAACGGTGTTTTACAAAGGTGTAGATGAATAAATTTTCTATGAAAATCTGTCCTCTAGGTATTTTTTCAAATTTACGGAAGCCCGTAATAAAGCGAATCAAAATATGATAATACCCCATGTCTGGTACTATTTGCCCCAGAAATTTTGAGAATTGTCACAAAATTACCTTTTAGAAATCGGCCCGATAAACGCATTTCCTTACAAAATAGAGCAATATTACTTTCACAAAGTTGTAGAGCGGTAAATTTCCTATGAAACTGCGCTAATTAGAAGTTTTTGAAGCGCTCGAGTAGCTTGTATAAAAATAAAATATCCGTTTTGTGACTTTTTGCCCCAGTCTCCCCTACTCATTATTGAAAAATAATTAAGTAAGAATCATAATTCTAGAATGAAAAGCAAAACAAATAAAACAGGTAAGAATTCAAAGGCAGTCACTTACTAAAAACGACTGTCAGAACTTAGAGAAACATTTAAACAAATTCTCGATAGTTGGCAGAAGAAATGTTATAAATAAAGTATTAAATGTACATTAAAAATACATAAACAGCAAAGCAAAATTTAGATACAATTGAAAAGAATTCCTATAGTTAATAAAAAAAACGTTTAGTAACACTTTATAGAAATATTCTTTTCAAACATTTAATAATTAAAATGGGTCCTAATGTCTCTGGCACGTAGCTTGCAGATCAGGAAAATTTCATGGAATCAAAATTTACAACCCTTTCTTTTTCAAACTTTTAGCATATTGTCTATCCTATTCTTCGCACTTAAAATTGGATTGAACTAAATTTAATTTCGTGTAATGTTCAAAAGAATAAGAAGCATGTAAGATAAACACATGCAAGACTTTTAAGAAAGAATGAGAAATTAATTTTGACTTCATGACTTTTGTCTTAATAAAGGTGTACTGAAGGTATAATTTAATTAGTTAAGCGAACGGTCTAAAATTAGGAAACGGCTAAGTAGACATCAATTCCATAATTTTCCACTAAGTCGTCTCTCGGCTTAAGTCGTAAGTGTGTCTAGGGCATAAGGGACATTTGACCCTATTGCATTTATATGTTGATAAGATATGAACAATTTTGTTTAACTACTCAAATTGGAAGTAAACAATGTGTCTAATTTGTATCAAATATGTTAGTGAATCTTATTGAATCTTGGAGTGCAAAGAGGTCATATTGTGCTGTCATAAACAAATCCAGAATAAAACGTTAGCTTGGCGCTCGCCTCCGAAGGTTCTCATGTAGCGTGACTACATGTGGTTCCCTATAGAGTTGCATTATATTGTCAATAATAATAATAAAATGCATATCTGATGATCACACGATAAGATTCCGCTGGGAATCAACTAGTATAGCTGCAAATCACTTGACTTGCCATAGAACACGATTAACTTGCACTCTCACACGAGTAAATCAATTTCCTGCAAATAGTCCGACAGTTAATATCTCATTTGCATTTTTATTGAAACGCCGGTGTACAACATTACAAAAAGGATTGAGACATTTTCTGACTCAATATCGGACACTCTCAGGGACGCTCTTTTTTTCTTAGGCGCCCCCTGAAACACTATTAATAATTCCGTGACAGTGTCGATTGTGTTGTAAGAGAATAAGGGAGAGAAAAGGGTAATTACCCGCACCAATTAATCAAAATGAGATAAAAGTCATGTGAAATTTCAACAAGAACTACAATGACATTGGTCATAAATTTACTCATTTATCTGACACATTCCTCCGCCATCCGCTGTGGCATTTTGATCATTTCTTAATAATTCCCTTTCATAAAAGACAATCTCCAAGAGTGGTCTGGGGATGAAGACAAAAAAAAGAAGAAATGACTGAAACAAGTGGGTGAAGAATTCAACACGCGAGAAACAACATCATAATTTTCCACAATCAATGGAGCAAAAACCCTCGTCTGCCAGTAAGGATAATATCAATGCGAACCAACCTCATCCTCTGTTCGAAATGTACACTTCTTGTTACTATCTATGAAGAATATAAAACTAAAGAATTGCTCCTATACCACCAAGAGTAACCATCGTCCATTTCGTTATAGCGTAATGTCATAACTTATCACCAATTTGAGGTTTTTATTTTTGTTAGAACTTTTATTAAGTTTTTTTTTACGACATTTCAAGTGAATTAGCAAAACATTTTGGACAATTCCTTATTATTTCTCACAATGCCAAATTTATAATTTGCAGCTCAGGCATCATCTAATAATCAGGCTTATTTCATTCTTATTATTTTTAACTATTTAGAAAGTTATTTCCTCAGGATAATACTGCCTCGGTTGCCGTACTACAATATTTTTTCCAAAGCCATGTGAACAAATATGATATTAGGGGAAAGTGGGGCACCTTTTCAATACGTTTTTTCGCCTATTTTTAATGGAACTATGAGCCTTATCATATTTTAATTAAGCTTCAATAATGGTTTTTGGACCTAAATTAAATCATGGTGAGGAAAGGCTTTCAGGCTTCGTACATATTCTAGCTTCAAACACTTGATATTTTCTCCATATTCCTTTAAAAAAAATCTTACCTATTTTTTAGGAAATGTATGACTTGGGAATAATTATTAAAATAAAATAAAATAATTTGTCATAAGATAATAATCATTAAAATAATATGGGAATAAGTTGAAGTGTTCGAAGCTAGAGTGTATGCGTAGCCTGAAAGCCTGAAAGGGAAATAAATTTTTTACAATTTTTTAATGGTTAAGATGAAATTCAATTCATAGCTATCATCTGGAAAACATTTTTTTCAAATCATTTAACACTGACATGCATTGTAAAAAAAAGTGTATGTCTTTCATTTAGTATGAGCAAATCAAATAACTGATTTTGTGATTTTTGTAACTTTTGAAACTTCTGGAAATATTCATATTTATACAATAATAATAAAGCCTTACCTTGTGATACCACCCTATATGACATGATAAATTGGGAAATGACAGTATTTTTTGTCTATGAAGTGGGGATACTCTATTTTATGATAGTTCTTTATATGTTGAATGGAGTACAACTTATGAATAATTCCATTTTTGAGGGCTCTTTTGTGTAAATGAATCGCCACTGTAACGCTGGACAATACTAAAAGGGATAAATAAGCCAATAAAAAAAGCTGCAAGAACATTACTTGCTCAACATAAAAAAGCACCATTGAGGCACTCCCACGACGTACTTGTACTGCTTAATTGAAAGGCAATGGTCTCCCCACCCCCAATTCGGCCTTAAAGAACTTTATGGATCCAGGCATTGGGTACATGCAGGCGATGAGGGTAAATTATTGGACGAGTTTGCATGTTAACCATTTTATTAGGCAAATGGAATTTTATGTGCATTACTCCATGAACTGCACATAGTTAGATGAGAGAGACCAAGGCGTGTTTGCATTCGTCTATTTTTCCCATGAACCCCATTAACCAAGAAAGTCCTATAATAATTGAAAGTGATTGGTAAACTAAGAAAACAGGGTTCTTTTTTGCATGCAAACGTAATCAATAGGATTTAATTGAAAAGACACTAGGAACAATAAAATTTTCTATTTTCTAAAAAAGTTCCATTGACCATGCGTGAGGTTACTACTTCATTGAGTTCCGCAAAAACTCTAAAGTGGTCTTCAGACTAGATGTTTAGCCCAGTTCCCGATGGTCTCAAAATCCTAAATATTAACCAATGTTATTGCTTTTTTTTTAGAATTTAATAGGTCATTTGTGCTTAATAATCTAATACTAAATAATTTTTTTTCAAAATATCTTGATTGTTGAAAAATTAGGCCGTATGGCTAAGTCTCAGGTTCGAAGCCCGTATAAGTCTATCTCTAAAGTGGTCTTCAAAATAGAGGTTTATCCCAGTTGCTGAAGGTCCCAAAACTCTTAATAGCAAACAATTTTACCGGTTTTTGTGAATCTTTTGGACAATTTGCTCTCAATGCCTAATCCTAAGTCAAAATTTTCCCAAAAACCTTGACTGTTAGCAAATTAGAGAAGTTAAGCCACATGGCTAAATCTTAGATCTGCAGCCCGTATAACTGTTTGATTTCTGGACTTACAAGTTTTACAACCAAATTAACAAACGGTGTAGGACATGTTTTTCCCTAAAACTTTGAAAAATTATAAATGAAAAATTAAATTTCGGGATAATTCCCTGAGTTTTGAAAATAATGTCTTAAAGTCAAAATTTAAAAAAAAAGTGTCTGAAACATGCCGACTCTCGCCTATCTTCAAATTGAAGGATTATAAATATATGATAACTTTTTCAAAATAAATATAGCAGTAAAATATCAAAAACCACAAATCTTCTTGGGAAAAGAATAATTCTAGCTTTAAATTTGAACACTGATATATCACCATTGCAAAGATAAATTGGAATTTTATGCGGAAAAATGCGAAAGTCTGCTTCATAGTTCATTTTTAAACAAATGGCTAATATAAAGTCCCGAAAAAAAATTCTGGACACGTCCTCCAAGAAAAACTCATATATTTTCTGGCACAGATTCAATATACTATTCAGCTTCAGTGATAGTAAATAAGTGTACAAAAGTCACAACTGGAAGCGAAATAGGGAAAAAGGAGAAAATCACATTTTTTCCCTACGCGTTGAAAGATTCCTCTAAATGGGGGATTTTAATCATTGTCTGGCGCCAGTTGTGGCTCCATATACTCATTTCGATATACGGCTCGTATCAATTACTCTCATAGAAATCCCTTTTCTGCGCCCTGTTCTCACACAATTCGCCTTGAAAAAGACTGTTGATGGCCAAGTCTTCCGCTCCATCAAAAACACAACATATAAGAATGGGCCACAGAGAGAGCAATAGAAGGATACTGAGTTCATCAACCGCGGTGAATGAGCAATGAAAACCTTATCAATGACTTCAATTTTATTTGAGCATTATACAATCAAAGACACGCAGCAAATATTTTCCCATAAAATAAAACTTGTTCACAAAAAAAAACCATTAGACCTTAAATTGATTTGCTTAATTAGTAACATTAATTTAATGCTTGATAAATAACTCCGATGATATCACATTCGTTTTCCGAGACTTTGTTTAACGAAGTAATCAACAAATGTGACAGCTTTATCAATTTCACCAGACGATTTTACTTTCTTCCGAAGTCTCAAAAAAGCAAAGAGAATCTTTGCAAATGTTATTTTGCACTTAAGGGAGGGTGGGGCCATTTCATAGTGCAATATTTAATTCTTCTTCGTTAATGATGAACACTAACCAAATTAAACAAATATAAAACTATCCAAAAGGTTCCCCAAACAAAATTTGTCAATCATTGTGAGCAGAGGTCCACCTACCGGCAGGCCTTAGGCAAAGTTGTTGAAGCAAATTCAGGATATTGCCTTATAATGTCTCGTGATCGATCTCGAACATCTCAATGAAGACGTTGAGATAATTATACAGAGTCAAACTACTATAACTACAGTACAGACTAAGAAAATTTAAATAGTAAAACGAAAGCAACTTAAGTACGAAATGTATTTACTCTGTTGGACTCAGATAATAATAAATTTCATTTGTCATAAGGATAATTAGGGTAAATTAAGCTAATTCAAAACCTGCTCCAAATGGAAATTTTTCGCTACTCCAAATGGAAATGTCATTGTTTTTACGATAAATACAATACTAAATTATTATATTTATATATTAGATGAGCACATATATTCTGTCAGTAGAAGACGTCGAAAGTTTGGAGTAGTATATCTCAACTCCTGATGAACATAATTGAATGAGTGAACTCATTGTTGGAAAGCTTGGCTCATTAGCTCTTAGAATCTGGTATAGGGGAAACTGGGGCACAACCAAACACGGGGCAGCACCAAACACTGCGATTTTTTAATCAGATATTCGACTTCAGAAGATAAGATTTATAGAAATTTATAGACATTATAGAGATGCTTGTCTACTGATGAAATGGTTGAGATAGTCAAAGTAGTTTAGAAATAAAAATTAGTGTTTGGTGCTACCCTGTGTTTGGTGGTGCCCCAGTTTCCCCTAAGCAATATGCTATGGGTAAACCATGACCATCCAGAACCACTTATGTCGAAGAAGACATTTTTTGCAACGTCTTTTTTGGCCATCTACTGCTGGGACCAGGAGTGACCCACGATTCTCGCACATGGACTGTTTGTCAGAGGAACTCAAAGGGTATAATTTGTGGAAGAAACTTTTTTTTTTGACATCACACTTTTTTTTATTCATCGACTTTTGCAAGAATTTTAAAATGTTAAACTCAAGGAAAAATTTACAGAAATCCTTTTATCCCATTTTCTGGACAAACTGATGAAGATATCGACTTGGAATGTTCTGAGTACCCCCCCATAAGTTGATCCAAGGAATCCAAATGTCACTTCAATTTCATCCCCACGTCTATCCTTCCCCTCCAGAATTCAGAAATATCTCAAAGAACCAGACCATCGGAGCATTTCATTCTTGGATATGTTTTAGAGAGAGTCCTAGCGGACATTTCATCCATACATCTCAAAGACGTCCGACCTCTTCTTCTTGCACATGCTAATAATCTGTTCAGAAGAGCAGAATTTCTTCTGACCAAAGAGACAAAGGTAGCGACTTTTATTGTTCTGAGTACCCCCCAAAAGTCAACCTAACGAATCGAAACAACACATGCATTTGCCTCTCATCCCACTCCTTCTCCTCCAGAAACCACTCTTTTGGAAATATCTCAAGAAATAAACCATCGATCCTCTCCATTTTTGAATATGTTTTTGACATAGCCAAGGCGGACATTTCGTCCTCAGACACCAATATCATCCAAAAATTTCTTCTTGGAATTTCCAAGGCCAATGAATAAACTGCGTAAGAGAGTGCATTTTTAATGGATATGGTTTATTTGATAGATCTTAAATTTTTTTACAAGCATAATCAATTTTAACTTGGTTAAGTATTTCTTTTATGTTGAAATTCACTGATACAAGAGTTTAAACAGTTGTCTTCTAAATTCCAAGAAAAAAATTTTAGATGATATTCGTGTTTGAGGACGAAATGTCCGTCTTGGCTATTTCGTGAACAAAAGGGGTTTTCTGAAGTGTCTGCAAACGCTTCAATAGGAAATTCCGGAAATATAATTTTTTTGGAGAGAGTTTTTCAAATTATATCTAAAGAATTTTCGCTAAATAGTAGCATTCTAGAAGAGTCAAGGAACCAATTTATGTAATTCTCTTCAGAAAAAATATGAACTTAATGTGTTGAATTTTCTGTCAAAGTTAAAGCGTCTGGAAATGGTTTTGAATTAGGACATTTACTTTACAAAATTACAAAAAAAAAATTATACGAAAAAAGTCCTAACAACTTTTCATGAGAAAATAAACTAAAAATCAATTACGCAGTTACTAAATTTACTAGGGTGTCGAGCTTATTAACATGTAGGCTTTTTTTTACCTTACTCAAAGGAATAGGAATTAAAGATGGAAATTGAAACTGTCCCACTCTCCCTTAATTACCAAATCGTTACCTTCACCTTCTACCAGTCATGGAATAATATAAATATAAAAATGACGCAATGCAATAAATTAGTAAGGTATTACACTCTTATCTTTTAGCGAATGTTATCAAATTCAAAATTCATACAGAGCATATAATGATATCAGAAAACAGTAAATATTTGAATTCAAATCAGGAATTAACGTTCATAATTCTTAGTGACTCATCATCAGATAAAACGAGAAAAAAAGTATTGAAAAAAATTTAATAAACTACCCAGAATAAATTTACAGCCACTGCTGTATGGAATATAAGGTAATGAGGTTAAAACTTCGCGAAATGCTTTAATTTTGGTTTTGGTAAATCAAAATGTCCATCCCTTTCTCTCTTAATTAAATATGAATATTGCAATCCCTTGCACTCAAACCCAAATTTAACTTGTTGTTGCTGAGAAAATGAAAATTTATTTATTTACAATTGATGATAAAAAAAGACAAATTTTAAAACCTAGGATACTGAGGAACTAAATAATGTCTTCAAACGTTTTCGGAATCTTATTAACTTTGTCTTATTAACTTTTGATTTCATAATAGCTTTAAACTTATTAAGATCTATCGGGAATTCAAAAAATATCCCAAATTAAAAAAAAAGAAACATTCAAACACATTTTCGAATCGTTTTTGGTATGAACTTAAAAACAAATATCAGCACATTTTCGAAATGATTTTGAATTTTTATCAAAATTCAAAATTTGATGAATAGAATAGGCGTAAAACATTTGAATGAGGTATTTCCAAGAATTCTAGGTTCAAGCCCGGTCAAGCCAATAGAAAATTACAGATAAAAAATCTTTATTGTCTAATTCGCCAACGACACTCAAAGTTAAGTAAACTACCATTTTTTTTTTAAAAAAGTGATTCCGGGATTGATAAAAGTCTATGCAAAGTTGTAATGATAGAAATGCTAAATAAAATCATCAGCTGATAAAAAGCAGACATTACGTTCCCTCTATCAACAAGTCTCGCACAATCTGTGTATTTCTCTATTATTATTATACGGGACTTGCTAATGGAGTCAACGATTTCTCAATAAAATAACAAAATCTCGTGATAAGATCAGATAGACCTACGGTATCTGAGATTCTTTATAGAAAATCTCGGAGTGCTTGTAACTCGGGGTGCTTGCAACTCGAAATGGGTGCAAATTCGATAGTTTATTTTCCACTCACAAAATGATCCTTTTGGGATCACATAGTATGGAATGAAACTATCGATATAGTCCGATCTTCTTACATTCTTTTATAGCTCCGATCAAGACATGTCTTAAGGCTGCAGCCTTATGGGAAAATGCGAGCCAGTATTGGAAAGGACCTAAGTTAAAACATAGTAAAATTTCATCGAAATTGAAAATAAGAATTTCAAGATATTGGATATAGAATTTTGAAAAATCGATTTTTTTTAAAAATTGCTCAAATGGTCTTATAATGTTGTAATATTTCACGAGATCTTTCCAAATCATCAATGATCATCAATTTCTATAAATTAGAAAAAGAAGATATGGCCATTTTAAAATTTATTTTGTGTATCATTACTGTTCAAATCAAGTTGGTTAAATAGGGTCAAGATTTTTAAACCGAAAGGTCTTAGACCTAGTTATAACACAATAAAATTTGAAACCGATCGATGCCATAGGGGTTGACTTATTAAAAAAATAAATTTGGTGAAAGAAGGTGGAGGAATGGATCTAACATCACTAACTTCTAGCCATCAATCGATACTGAACCTTGGTCAAAAATCGCTTGTCGTTTTGCCGAATATCTCTTTTCGTTTTTCATCAGAATCGGTGTTATACAACGGATGGGACAGATAATATGCCATGAAAATATATTTTTAACAAATATCATATTCGTAATCTATGAGTGTCAAAACGTATACATACAAGGTTTGGATCCGATCTTACGAGGTGGCATTTCACCTGTGACCACTTAAGTCGAAATTGTAAAGCATGTCAGCTAATAAGAAGGACAATGATACTCTCCAAAAATACTTATGATACTAACAGGAAGCAGATCTAACTAAAAGAAAAGCCCCGTAAAGACAAATTTGTTCTTATCATAAATTTACAATGTTATAACAATATAATGGCAGAGCAAATATCAGGTTCCCAAAATAAAGCATAACCCAAGGTTGTTCTGGGTTGTAATTATATATTTTATGTCATTTAAAATAATAGAATGAAAAGGTTTTGAGAAAGTTTAAGCGATATCATTCCAAATGGTAAGCTGATCTAACAGTCAATTATAGTACTGACTTCGCATGGAAAGCGAAAGCGAGTTTCTGTACAAAAATCAATACCAAAATGTTTCTATTTTTCTTATTTAAAAAACACCATGTTTTTGAGATGGCAACAAGAGGCTGTTTACTAAAAAAAAATATATATATTTCAATCGTTTTATTGTTTAATATTGGACTCTTGTAGTAAAATATATTTTTATCAAGGTTTCTTTTTGGTATACACCAGTCCATCCGAGATTTGCATTGTTTAGAAAGAAGTGAGTGTTGTTGAATTCATTGATTTGCGATTATGCCGTCTATTTAAAATCCATTGAAAATAAATTGCCCACAAATTGTTTTCGCAAGTCCCCAGTAGTTTGAACAATGGTTCAATCATCAATAAACCTTAACTATTTTGCCGTTTTTGCCTACCACCAGAGTCCACTGATCAGATTAATGGGTAAAGAGTGTTATACTATGCTGCGAGCAAAACGTGCTCTTGACACTTGACTGCTATACTATACAATATTTAAATGATCAACATCTACCCTTTTCAGTTCCTCCTCGCCAGACACTCGCGATACATCCATGTCTATCATAGTCAGACCCACCAGACGATGCAGACATTTGATGAGTAACTGTGACAAGTGGTTGAGCTCAATGTCGAATGCACTGCCCAATGCACTATGCAATCATACAACAAGTTTTTTTGACAAATTTAGAGATCACTGAAGGATGGGCAACTACTATGTAAATTTAATTCATCAAAACACATAAATTGGTTTGTAATTTTGTCAATTGACAAATATGGTTTGCCATTTAATTCCACTCAAGACACAATCGATTGGAGAGAAAAAACTAAATACAGCAAATGCTACTTAATTTCAGCTCCCATCAATAGCATAGCAAATGATCGACTGTGATTCGGTCGATCACTTTAACAAACAAATTGCTATTTATGATTAGCATCGTGAAACCCCTACAGTAGAGGAAAGATTTCTTGACGCCTGTACTTTTATTGTTTGAATTCTATAGAATATATAGTAAAGCCATGTAACACCGTTTATTGCAAAACTCGGATGCCGCGACCGATTTTACTCCGATAAATCCACTTAAAATATAATTTATATTTTTATTTCCATAATTAATCACTTCAGTGACATAATATAACTATTCTACTTTAAGAAAAACCAAAAATTGTATTTTTATCGGTTTAATAAGTGTGTGAAACAAAACTCGTGTCGGCTGGGTTGTGTACGAAAAATTTCATTTCCGAGAAAATTTTGCTGTTGACAGCTCGTGGCTGGAAAACGTTTAGTGGTTTTTCTTTATTATGAAATATTATTTTCAATCAAAATTATTAATAAAAGTTAGTGTAGTTATTGATCTACAAGGTGAGTAAGAGTATATTATATTAATGATATATTAATAATTCATACAGAAATGAGTGAATTTGTGAATGTTTACATTGCGATCGTAGTCGGATGCTGTGAATATCAATGTTTTGGTTCAGAAATTGCATTGTTCAGGACTCTTTTTCTGTTTCAGATGCCGAAGGGAACAAAAGAAAAGACCCATAAGGACAAGCTCTACTCTAAGGAAGGTCTTAGGAATGCCTCGCAGTGTGTACGAGATGGTTCTACCATAACATATGCATCCAGAACATTTAATGTTCCAAGAACAACACTGCACAACAAATTGACCGGCAAATACCCAGAATAAAACTTAAAAAAAAATGATTTTGAAATAATATCTTCTCATTTTTATGCATTAAACTTTTCCTTAAAATAAGCATCCGAGTTTCATCGAATTCAACGGAGTTAAAAAAAAGCATCGCAGTAACGTTCTTGCGCATATATTAATATCATCGTAATTTTATTAATTTTCTTCAATATTATTGCTAAAATTCTTTTTCTATCATGATTCTAAACGAAACAAAGAATAATTCAATTGATTTGGAATGGGGAAAAAATATTTCATCAGTCCAAAAACAAGCGTTAAAGTCGCACTCTATGAAAAGCATCGGAATTACCTCTCTTTACCATAGAGCAATATTTCAAATAGTCTTTCGATATTTGTTATTTAACATATTGACCTTTCCACCTCCCTCCTTTCACCCATCGACCGCAAGGTCATATTTCGGCACATTTGTGAATTCAAAGCTTTGGATAAATGACTTATCAGTGCGTGTCTGCTTGCTTATCTGACTTTTAGCAAGATTGAAGACATAGAGGCAAAACGGTTATAAATATCGATTTCCGATTTTACATTAATTTTCTTTAAAAAAGAAATTTAAACTACATTAAAAAATTATTCCTGTTCAGCTTTTCTGTACACTGAAATGTTTAAAAAATATTAACATATAATTCTAATACCCAGCGCACAATAACTTTTGTAAACATTTTTTCGATATTGCCTATGACTGCAAGCAATATGACTATATTTAGAATTTATTCACCTAAAACTTAGATGTCAAAAATATGTTTCGAAATCAATAGTTATTACACTGAGAGAAATCCGAAAAGGTTAAAATAACATTCCGGAAATGTTAATTTTACCCTGCAGTATTGATCCGAAATCGGTGTAAATATTAACCTTTTTAGGTGTATTGGGGGTTAAAGTTAACCCTTTTCATGTTAATTTTAGCCTTAAAAGGTGTAAAATTAACATTAAAAAATGTTTATATATTTTTACACCTAAAAAGTGTTAAAGTTATCACGAAAAAATGTTAATAGCACCCTCTTTTTTTTCTCAGTGTATGAGTTATGAGCAACGTACAATAACTTGTTTCAAACGCATATTTTTAGTGTTTCAGTAAAAAATGAGTGAAAACGGTGAGATCTATCTCCAGTCATCTCGCTCATTCTCAAGAGCAGTTTAGAAAACATGTTTACAAAACAAAAGTAATTGTGTTTCGAGCATTAATATTATATTAGTAGGTATTTGAAGTAATAGAAAATCAAAAAGTCAAACTCTTTAAAAAGATCTATTTCTAAAGTATAGTTACGAGGAAAATCTTTCAAAAATTTGTAATTCTCAACAAATCTGTAAAATTTCTGTTAGAAAATAAATCAGTAAAGAAAGACTCCCAAACGGCAATTTTGAGGAAGATTATTGTTGGATGTATGTATTCTGGATCCAAAAATGGGTCCTGTGACGGTCGTCAGAGCGTCGAATGACGGAAAGTGGGGAATAATATGACGGTTATTACGAAAGTCACTTGGCGTCGAAATAACTCTGAGATTACTCGCCCACGACTAAAATATGACGCGTCAAAATGGGCTCTTCCAGTGACTTCCAGTATCCCTATAAATAATCTTCCCCTCGCTGGGTATGTTTGAGGGGATATTCACTTGTCAAATGACAAATAGTGCTGTGAATTCGCAAAGTAGTTGGCAATTTCGCGTGTTTTCTCAATAATATTATAGTGTAACATTAGGAGGAAAAGCTCCTCCAGTAGAGAAATGTGTTGTGATTTAGAAAAAGACAGTGCCGACAAAAATTAAGCAAAAATTAGGCAGTGTTTTGGTTGATAAATACCCGGACAATTTTTATGGAAAATTAAATTTTGTTATTCAGGTGTTTGCTCCTGTCTCAGGAGTATTGTGTGATAAAAATCTTGTGTCTAAAAGTCCTATTTAATGAAAATTTTAAAAGATTTTTGTGTGTTGTTGCCATCCAGCTGGAATATTTTTGACATGTCGGGCGGCTCATTCAGCAAGAGTCGAATGAGAAAAATATTCGGAAATGTGAGTAGTGAAATTGGAAAAAATTGACCAAAATTCCTTAAGAAGTAACAAAAGACAAGAAAATATGTGAAGAATTAATGAGAAAACTGTGTCTAAGGTGATAGTATAGTACAAAATTGTGGAGTGCATTTGACTTTTCATTGAGAGTACGTACGTCGATTTCGAACATATGCGGTAGAGAAGGATGGCAAGTGCACTGTTTTTAGCGCGTCATTTTTTCGTACGGAAAAGACCGTCCCTTGGAGTCGCTTTTATTACTTCATGTTAGAGTAAATTTTAAGCCCGTAAAATAACTAATGTATTACTAACTCAATTTTGAGTAATGCTCTGACTAACATTCGACGCGAATACGACTAATTTTTAAGATTCCAATTAGGAGTAATTTTTTGACCATTTCTTGTAGAACAAAACTCAGTCATTTTTGAGTCGGAGTAATCGTTTGCCCATTGGGCTCTTTGAGATCAAGTATCATCTACAGATAAATATGTCTCTAAAAATTAGTAGTGTGCCTATAATTCCTTCACTTAGTGTAACAAAATGATTGTAAGAATTACGAGCATAAGAATATATAATTTTTTCCACATCATTGCATATATAGATCAACACAACATTATCGATCGTGTGTCAATAACAACAATAAACTGCCTACATATGATCCCATTTTTCCTCTTCCTGCCACATACTGATCGTTGAACTCAAAAAAAATTAGCATTTTATTCGCCCTCTCCCGTGATTTCAAAATCGATCCCTCGCAGAATTTATTGCATCTGGCTCGTGGTACGTATTTTTTGTATTCTTTACACTCTACCACAACGACGTTATGTACATTTTGAGAGTCCAGCTCGTGTAGTTCAAGATCGCGATCGTACCTTCAAAGAATTGGCTACACGTTTTAGAAATAGATTTATTATATGTTTTATGTTCAGACATGAGAACTTCACCAAGCAATTTTTAGATGAATTTTGTGAATTTTCTTCTGGGGAATATCTCGAGAAATTCATAGGGAGAAATGATGGCAAAAAAAATGGCACATTGTAAACACTTGTATCGGCTCGTTCGATCTCTATATGAAAAACGCGGTGCTATTTCTGAACTCGGGCAAATGACCATTTCGTCCAATACATAAATATATAAACACATGGATTATGCAATGTTCTAAATTCATACACCAATGAAAAATGAATGTTGGGGGGAGTTTTTTTTTCATCTTGCGATTTTCGGGTGTTATGTTTTATAAATTTGAAGGAGGAATATTCACAAAATTCGCAAACTCTCCTAGACATCATCATCCATGAGTTTCATGCGGCTTCGCATTTACTCTGTGAGTCAAGAGTGCTATTTTCGAAAGCGCCAGGCTATTTTAATCTTGAACGACTTGGAACGTTTATTAGTGAAAGATTTCACTCGGAAAATCCACACCCCGCCTCTGGGTTAATAGATAATCAGTGTGTGAACAATGTCATTTAAATGGCCAGCAAATCTTTGGTGATCTTTCATCTCCCCCTCTACAACACGATAAAGAGGAAAAATCTGTGAAAATATCAATTCTTAAGTCTGGCTGGCGCAAAGCAAAAAAAAATCCAAGCCATGAGTATTATTGAGGCAAATTGATGGGATCAACGACCAAGATTGTCGCTCAATCTATACACTTTCAGCAAGAGATCGCACACGCAACGGCCTTCTCTTGCTAATTGAAATTTATTTTTCACAAATAGGCACAAACTTGAGTCTCTGATCATCTTTCCTCACTTCTTTCCTCAATCACTTTGCTGAGTGTCTTTCTCCTTTTCTCAATTGATGACATTGGGCCAATTATGTAAATGCTCCCGCACACCACATGAGCCTTCCAAAGAAATCTACCCCCCCCCCCTACCAACAAATTAGTGATTAAATTTGTCTCGTCCTAATTGAAAGATCTACGATCATGAGATGATCGTTAATAACAAATTGAAATAAAAATCTACAAGCGAAAATCGCAAGCGACTTAATCTTAAGGCTACGTCAGCGTCTTTCAAAGTTCTCAACATACAATACATTAATACTCCACTTCTTTTTGTGCAAATTAAAAATGATGATTGAACGATTTAACTGTTGAAATTTAAATATTAATGCTCTATCTCTCTCTCTGAAATATTACGTGACTCACTAGTCGCAGTTATTGAAAAAAAAATTTAATACATTGTCATCGCAGAAATTCTACTTCATTTGCATACAACCAAAAAATTTCTAATTCTATTGAGAAGTTTAGTTTAGTAGTGTATCCAGGAGAATATGTTAAAGTTGATATCTTCTAGAAAAATGTGCGATGCTTTGAGCCTTTTTTGTAATTTAAATAGGATACAGTATAATAGGATTATTCAAAGTCTCAAATATAATATAATATATTATTGAAGAATTTAAAATAAATTCAATAGAATTTGTCACAAAACTGCACCACTTCAACAGCTTTGGATTAGATTGATGAAACTGTTTGATTGCTCGAATTAAAGAGATTTTGAATAATTATAGTCTTTATCCTCCAATAAGGGTATATGTTTGTTGCCGGTCTTTAAACTAAGCAGTTAGGTATATGGACTTCCTGTCCCAGATTATCCTCTTACAAGACAAGGAAACCTAAACTAACTTCCGTCCTGAAGACTATCACGATTTTAGAACCACTTCTTAATCGATTTTAGCCAAGACTGAATTAATTTAAAAGCGCTTGATATTACCAGCAATTAAAAGTATTAAATATTAATGTAACGCTTTATGAACTAGTAATATAATTATTAACAAATATTTAGTTGTAATATTTTTTTATGTAGAATTTCAGATGATACTACTAAATAGATTCATTTCAACTGAAATAATGATTGAGAAAATCTGTAAATTCTTCCCTTTAAAGCGTGTTCAAGCCAAATTCCTAACCGCAGGCTGAGACTCCTGAGTGACAAAGCTAGTTCCATTAAATCTGTCTCTTCACTAAATAACAATTATGGTAAATTCACCACGTTTACCCTTCTTATTCCTTAGATACACTTAAGATTTAATCCGAGAGATGGCATAACGTCTCTCGAATTTCTAACTAATCTGTCTCTCGGCTTAAGCCTAGGATGGCTTATGGCCTTGACTAGAGTTGGTAAATTTCAAGAAATTTCATGAATTTCCGCCTAAAGTAGGTGGCGACTGCTGTGAAATTTCTGAAATTTTACCATCTCTAGCCTTGACAGGCCTGAGGATTAGCCGAGAGACGGCTTAGCGTAATTATATTACAAATTAAACTAGATTTCCATAATTTTCCACTAAGTCGTCTCTCGGCTTAAGTCGTAAGTGTGTCTAGGGTATTAGTTAGTGCGAACCTGCTGGAAATTTGGTCAAATTATTATTTAGATTATAATTACGTTAATCCGTCTCTCGGCTTAAGTTGTAGGTGTATCTAGTCTAGGGCGTCTAGGGCATTAGATCATTTCATCCTAAAAGATTTCCCGCGTCCTTAAAATTTTATAGGCTGAAAAGGCTGAAACATATTGTTTGAAAACTAAGATCGTAAAGTTAATAATCGAATCGTTTTATCTGATTACTTAAGTAATACAAAGAGACATCCTTGTTCTCTATTTAATGTTGGATAATAATTTTCCCATAAATTTGAATACTAAAAGAATTTTCTTATTTGCGGAAAAATCCATAAAAACTAATAGGACTTTGACCTAAAAAAAAAATACAAAGAACTCTAAAAATTTACATTTGCAAAAATTTTAATACAACATAAATTAAATCTGTATATCAACATTTACCTCTTTCAGTACCATCATCCTCTCAATTTCTCCAAATATTTATGCGAAAAATATCAGTGACTTTTCCAACTGTCCATCAAACTGAAAATATACTCTCAAGTGGAGCAATTTCGTGGTGAAGTTCGACAAGAAATATTCAACCGCACTCATCAAATATTTTGAGTATTTCATGCGAATGTAAATGTGCCATTGGCTTTTCTGCAAACGCTCTTTGTAAATTTAGCGTCAATGGGAGAGAATGTTGCTGAGGAAGTGCCACCCGACACAGACTATGACATCCAAAGTACTCAGCACATGCTCCAAACATCCCAAATCTCAACGCAAAATCATCATCATTAAAAATGCCGATTTGATCTTGTGCCAGAAAATATTTGTTGAAATTAGGACTTTTAGTAAAAATTCATCACAGCTCTGCCTAAACTTTATGATATTGTGGAATTGTACTTATACTCTGAGGATAGAAAATGCTTAGAATTGATATTTCCGCTAAAATCTCCGCGTGCGTGGTGCTGCACAAAATGTTGCATTGCAATCCTTCTCTTTTCTTTTTTTCACCGTTTCGCTCTATTTTGAAAATGAGTAGCTCTAGGAAATATAGCAACAATTTTGAAATCAGAAACATGTTGAGAATTACACAAGCTTAAATTTAATTTTCTGAAAGAGTGCAGGGAACATATAGTCACTGGATGTTATCATTCAGACGGCGTCTTCATTAAAGAAGACGTTTTTATCGCAATGTCTCAGACTCTCTGCTAACTTAAATTCATCTCCCGGTAATTTATTGTTCAGTATATGTTTTTTTTGGTGGCGAGAGATGATGCTCATGGAAGTGAAAATGAATTTGTCGCAAGATCCGTGAAAAACAGTCGTCAAAAATATTGAGTCAGAAAACCATTCAAGTATTTCATAAGAAGTGAGAATCATATTGTGAATGAAACTACTTTGCGACCCTAATATAGTGTGTAGGGAAAAGCGGGGTGTTTTTAAAATACTGCAATTTTCTTATCGCATTTTTGGATAAGTCATAAATTGCACAGTAAAAGTCGAAAACTTTTTGTTATATTATAAAAAATGCTCTTCTTTACATTTTCCCATATCGTAAATAATAAAAGGAGTAGCAAAACGTCCCAGGCTTTGCGAAATCCTCGAACTCGCGTCTTAATGCTATACCTCAAAAGTACTTTCGGATCATTTACCGTTTACCGGTTCACAACAGATTTAAAATGATTCATAAATCACTTAAAAGATCCCACAAAATAGTTTTAAGATTAGTTACCGATTATGAACCAGTTTAGAAGTAACTGAAACCAGTTCAAACATGCCAAAAATTCCAAGACCTTTCCAACGAGCCCAAATATGATTCCATTTGGTTGAGAAATATGCTCTCCAGGGCTTTTCAACTTTTGACCTTGAAAAACCGCTATAAGGAATGATTTAACGCTATTTTCGTATAAGAACGAAATATCCGCCTGGATAATCTCTTGAAGGGGCAGGGTAGGGGGGAGTGAAATGAGGAACATAATAATGGACCCTAGGTCGTCTTAAGAAGGGTCTCCCGAAGGACCCAAGTCTCTTTCTCTACCCAAATCACAGACGGACAAACAGCGTAACGTAAAAAAACTCGAAATTTCAGATTTCCCAATCTATACTAAAATACGAACCCTTATGCCGAAAATAGACACAGGCTGATCTTGGAGAATACTCAAGCTCGAAAAATTTGGCGGAAAAAGAACAGTCCAAACTTATACACTTACGGCGGTATCACACTTGCACATTACAATTTTAATGTGATTCACATTAATTGTCGCTTGTGAGCGTCCAAATATGTTATTTGTGTCTTTGAGTCACTTAATATTTGGAGTTTTTCTATTTATTGATAAAGAAATAGACTTGGCCTGCAAAAATAAATTTAAATTTACCTAAAGCATAAATATTTTTCACATTAAAAAATTAAAGAGAAAATCGCATTAATTTTTCGCATTAATGCTATAAATCAATTTATATCAAATTTTGCGGGCCAAGTCTACCTTTTTATCAACAAATAGATCAATTTTTGAATATAAAATGATTCAAACACACAAATTACACATTTGGACTCTCACCAGCGACAATGAATGTGAATCATATTAAAATTTTAATGTGCAAGTGTGATAACACAGTTATACACTGAGGATTTAGGATCAAGGATTAGCGTTTTCAGCATAAATTTCTATTAAATGTGCACACTTAGATTGCTGAAAGACTTCTTAAGTGCAATATCAATGGATTTTTCGTACAGAAAGGAGCACTCTGACCTTCCCGTTATTCCAATTTTAATGCATTTTAAGATTTTGCAACATTGCGTACCAGTACTCTCCATATTTCTTCACCCAATTAACATTTCAAAAAGTACCCAAAATACTCAAAGTAAAGCCTTTTATTTTCAGCACTGGCGCTGATGTCGCCTAATTCCCGTAATTTCACTAGACCTCATGATTTTAGAAGATCAGCATGATCCTCCAAATATTGCGCTGATCCGTGGAGTGTATCGATACCAATCCTCATGTTTGGGCTTTAGGGGGAAGAAGTCGAGTAATATATATTTAACTCAAAATTGTGGGATTATATACTGCTCTCTCTATGGGATTTGAGCAGTAAAAAGTGACATAACATCCCCGCTTTCCCCTACAAACATTTAAACCTTTACAGACTACAATTTTCTAAATTTTTAATTACTGAACTCTTCAAATGTGTGGCCACAAATTTTAGCGAGTCTTGGTTATTAAGTTCACTGAAATTTATAGCTTACTTTGTAATATCTTAATCAAATCTTGTAATATATATTAGGCTTGTAGCAATCTCATTCAATGATATCAAATGTAAGAGTACTGCCTTCTTCAGTTTAGGGCTTAAAATCTATTTTTCATCTACATATTTCCGATTGAATCAGCAACTGTTCTAATTGCATTTGTTTTGTGTCTGCATTCGTTCTAAACCACACTTACCTGTGTGTGCAATGAATGCAGACAAAAAGCAAATACACTTAGCGGAGTTGCTGATCCAACCGTCGATATATCTAACTTTTAAGTATTCATACAAAGAATAATGGGACTTATACAACTCTAAGAAATGAAACTGAAATTGGATTGTTGTTTGTTTTTGGAAAAAAACAACAACATATTGTAGTATCATGTAATAAATAGTAGTTGAGATTGTTAAGAATCTCACCTAATATATTGGTATACTAATTCGACAAACTCCTAGATAGGTAATTTAGAAAAAAAAATGTGTAAGTTATCTGTTTGAAGACGTGGTTTTTTGAATTTTCGATAGCATAACTTTTTAATTTGCAATGCAATAACTTCATATGACTGTTTTACAATAAATAAAAAAGGATTAATCCAATTCGAAGATAAATATTAACTCGATTTAATTTGAACACAAGATGCTCCTAAAAAATCTATTCTATTAATTTTCAAACTGTATTCTATAGAAGAGATTGAGTGAGAAAATTCAAATCCCATTTCTCTCTAAAAGCAAATGACAGTGGTATTGCTATGTGCTCAATTTTATACTCAATACTGAGTAAATACAGTAAAAAAAAAATGGGAAATGTTCCACTTTGTTAACATATGTTTGCCGGCATTTTTTGTAGGCTCTATCGACTTTTTTTCTGGGTAACCATGTGAGATGAATATATCAATAGAATTTCCTCCATTTAGCACTCTTTCGTAGAGTCTGCAAATTATAATGATAAATAAAATTTATTTGAACCAACATTTGCTCCAACAGAGCCATTTACACACTTCTCAGCGATACATAATCACTCTTTTGCTACTATTAGACTACTCTACTAATTTGTGTATAGTCATTGCTCTTTGGTGCTCCCCTTTCTTCCAGCCGAATTTCACATTAGAGAAAGAACGATCGGCGGAAAAAAGTACTTTCGGGTGCTAAAAGATGAGAAATTTGCCATACATGATCTGGGGCACTTTCTTTCGTGGCAGTGAATTCAAAGAGAGTCTCAATTAATGTTAATCCCAGAGCTATTTTAAAATATAAACATTGCGAAACACTGAGAAAAAAAAAGAATCAACTCTTATCACTTATTCTCTTTACAATAAAACTGTCAGAACATGGCAAAAAAAATCTATATTTATAAAAAGATTATTTTAAAATAAAATGCTTGACGTACTGAGTGTATTCACTGGCGGAGTTAATTAATTTTAAATCATATATGTATATAGTTTTGGTATAATGTTTCTTTTTCACACTCGTCAAAAATAGTTGTGATATGAACTTGTGGCGCGTTGGCATCAACACTAATAACGGAAATCAAAATAAATCATCGTCAAAGGTCAAGACTGTGCAGAGTGCCTTTCAGTTCACATACATTAGATTAGCGTTAATTATTTTCGTAATCTGATAACATAAGGCACTTTTAATCGGAGCGGAATAGACAATTTCATTTTGCATTTTTGAACTTAATGAGAGAGTATGTGGTGGGATATTTTATTGGAATTGAGCCAGATAGATCACCATAATACAATCTCACACTCAATGGACAATCTCTTACGAGGGCCCCCTTCACGCACAACGATCGCGATCTTGATCTCTGTCACTTCCTTGTCATTCCCACCCATGAATGGGTGGTGAATTTTCTTGAATAATTGCCAATTTAGAGAATCTCTTCTCTATCTTGGTCATCAACTTGGACACTGTCATCGATCATCTTCATTATGGAAATAGAGAAATTGTAAATTAAAATTGGCACATTTTATCTCAATAGCATCATCATGATCAAAATCCCACACGCTAGAAAAAAAAGAACAACCACGATATGCTACAGAGAAGCAGACAAATCGATAGCGCCTCTTCATAAGATCCCACGTCTCTCCATGATCGCCCCAAAAGACTTTTGAGTAATTCTTCACCCAACATAAATTTATGCATATTCGACGAGATTGTTTTCTCGCAAAATCACCTCACTATTTGCCCATGAGTGCGTGGTGTAATGCAATTTCCTCGTGAGAGACAAACATTATTATGATCTTTCGCAGTATAGATCATATTGACAAGATATGCCAGAGGCATCAACTCATACAGCCCTTCACGTAATTCAATGGCATACAAAAATAATTCCCAAAACATGAGCAAGAGAATTTTATTTAACAAGTTGCTATATAGTGATTATTTTACGTGTAATATTCAGTATAAATTTTTAGCTAAAGCGAGAAATCTCTCTGAAAATGAAAGATCAGTCGCTTTTGAGCTTTAAATGCAAATTTAGGTGAGTTGAATAACACCAAAGAATCTTAATAAGTTCATTCACTAGAGAATTTGCAGAGTGTTCTATCTTTTGAAGCCAGCATAGCATTTCTGAAGTGTATCCTAATTATTCAAACTATTAGACAGATTATTATTGTTAAGAATGCGTCTTTTTGAACCGTATTAAAAGTAAGAAAAACAGTAAAAATTTCAAATTTCACCGGATGAAAATCAATTTGCGGCTAGAATTTGCAAAATATTTAAATTCGTTAGTTCGGTGCTATGCTTAGACATTTAATTTCTCAATAATTATTTGGATAAACAAGATTTCTTGATAGTCTACATAATTGATTCACAACCGAATAATATTACTAAGTCATCTCAAAACATCAAACTAACATGGAAATAAAGTAGTATTAGTATGTAGTAAAGTAGTAGTATGAGAAGTAATATTTAGTTTAACTGATAAAAACGGTCTAGTACACTGAGAAAAAAAAGAGGCTGCGATTAACTTTTTTTCCTAATAACTAACACTTTTTAGGTGTAAAAATATAGCAACATTTTTTAATGTTAATTTTACACCTTTTTGAGGGTAAATTTTACATGAAAAAGGGTAACTTTAACCCATAACACACCTAAAAAGGGTAATAATTACACTGATTTCGGTTCAATACTGCAGGGTAAAATTAACTTTTCCGGAATGTTATTTTGACTTTTTCGGATTTCTCTCAGTGTATCATTACAAATTTAAAGATCATTCTAATAATCCCGAATTTTTCCAATCAATTAAGAAATAAAGAATAAACTTTCTAGAGTTGTTTAAATTTAATTTTGATAAATCATCAGTAAGAAGCATTCAAAGTCATTGTCGTAAAAATGGCATAATGTTCGTATGGATAATTTCTGAAAATTTAAAAGAAAGGTCAAACAAAGTAAAATTTGCATTTTTCTTCTTTTTTTTTAGTATGACTTCCTAGGAGAAAGGCAGAGTTTCCGATGGCTTGAACAGTTCAATTATATTATAGTAATTATATTAGAAAATAATAATAATTACTCTGTCTTTCAGTGAAGTTGCCATACAATAATAATAAACTGCATTTGAAAACTTAAATGAGGTAGAAATTAACAATTTTCATTACATTGCTTTTAGGTTTGGCAAAACTTTAAGGTGAGCATTAATTTTAAAGACTTCTTTTAAGAATTCTTAGCAGAAACCTTCTAATAAGCATGCTAATGTTATGTTAATGTTTTACGGCAGTATTACGATCCGTAATCATCTTTTAGAGTTGAGGACCTCTCTAGACCTTTCTAAAGTGTGTTTTAAGCGCGCTCAATACAATTTGTAATCCCTAAAATATTGTATATTTTATAAGAATCATTTAAAGCGAATCAGACAGCCAAGTTTTCCATCTTTCCCATACTAGGTCATCCCGTACCAGTATATGTAGAAAAAAATATTTGCACCACTACCCAGGATTAAACTATTTATTATATTCTTATTTATTTATTAATGGATTCATGTCCCAGTAGAATTTGCACGTATATTTTGGGGCTATATAAAATACTAGATAGGGAAAGGTCCCCAATCTAGCCTTAGATGGAGGCCGGAATTTTTCCTCTTTCTGCTGAATCTTGTGTCGTATTTTAGAAATCTGAAGTTCCGATTTTTTTCACGTCACACTGTTTGTCCGTCTGTGTGTCTGTGTGTCCGATCGTTACCACTCCTGGAGCCCAAATGGTTAGAGATAGGGAACCACCAATAAGTCAACTATGGGGGCATTAACATGTCCCTCATTTTATCCCAATCCCTCCCTTTAGGTAGAGGAAAGTACCTTCCTTTTGAACGTTCATGCCTTCGAATAATGTGAATTTTCTTTTAGTTTTCCTAAGAGACTTACACACTTCTATTAAATATTAATTGGCTTATCATCAATTGTTGATAATTTAGTGTAAATTTCTTACGAAAAACACAAGACATTCACATTATTCGAAGGCATGAACGTTCGAAGGGACAGTACTTTCCCCTATGTTTTAGAGATGACCCAGGCGGACACTTTTCGTTATACGAAAATACTGTTGGATCATTTTCCTTATAACGGTTGTCAAGATCAAAGATTAAAAAAATATTAAAGATCTAAAGAGCATATTACTCAACCGAATATAGCATTATGTTTGGGCTCGTTGGAAAGGTCTTGGAATTCGAACACCGGACCGGTTCCATTCAGTTATGAATTGGTTCATAACTGACAAATAATTTTTATCCAAAATTCAATTATATTACTCCTAAGATATTATGGGCAATGTTTTGAGTGATTTATGAAGCGGTTAAAATCAGTTGAGAACCGGTAAACGGTAAATGATACGAAAGTATTTTTGAGGAAAAGCATCTAAGTCTAAGTCACGAGTTCGAGCAGTTCACAAAGCCAGGGACGCTTTGCCACTTGTTTTATTGTACAATTTGGAGTTTGAAATCCTTTTTCATACTTAACTAAGTTTAAAGGTCAAAATCGTTAAGCGGAGACGGGTATAGTTTTGTTTATTTTTTTTTAAATTATTTACCAAAATGTTTTTTTACGTAAAGCATTTTTCAATCCGGGAATGTACAACTCAATGCGTACGGTAGATGAGAGTGACTTTTCCAACATGCGCTGTTCGTAATCGTTTCTTTAATTCTAGTACTTAAGGATTGGTTTTGATCTTCACCGACCCTCTTCTATCCCGAGAGGAGCAAACTTATCCGCATTTACGGTATTAAAACAAAATTCTAAGTGTAAAATAAATGATCGTGTAACTAAACATCAACACAGCATTACTAATTCAGATCCTTTTTTTCAGCATTGTATCATATACCTTGCCGATTGATGATTCGTATCGAAAATGGTTCAGTGATCTCTTTCATTTCTCCTTTCTCGCATTCTCTTCTCAAACTATTGGGATGTGGCCACGAAAGAATAATAATTTATTTTTGGGGCTTTTTTCCATGGCAATAACCCAGCATTTGTATCAAATTATGATCATTCCTTGCGGCTGGATCCTTCAGTTCATTGACTCCAATTGACGCGGCACTTTGTATATACAATAAATATGATCTCTTTTGGGTAAACTGCAAGCAAAAAACGCCATATAATTCATTTTTCTTCTCTTCTCGTAAATTCGACAGAAGGAACTTCATTGTTTATGGGTGAAAAAACATGAAGAAAGAGTGAATGAAAATTGAGCTTATGTCAGCAAAACGTAAAATCAACATCAGTTTTTTTTTTCGATCAAGTGATTTCCACTGAAAAATTAATTTTTGAAGTGACTTGTGCAACTTTTTTTTTATCATAATACTTTTAGTTGGAAATTGAATTAAAATTAATATGCAATTCAGCATGAGAACTATTCAATGAACAACCCATGGAATGATGGAGAACTTTATTGTTTTGTATGAATTGGTGAATTACTGCCATCTCGATAATTTCATTGATCAGTATGAGAGGCATGTGCATAAGTTGCCTTAATGAAGCCAGTGCAATTTATAGTCTAGACAGACAGTTATTAATGTCGCGAGTTTTGTGAATAAATTATACAAGAAGATGAAGTTGGCAAAAAAAAAAGATACCAACAGCAGCACAAGTGAAACTTCTTTTATATCTTTAAAAAAAAATCACTCAATTGGACAAATTTACAATTGTTGATCTTTTCCCATCATTCTATATACTCCTCTTCTGCAAAAATACGTTGATCGCGATTGTGATCGAACTTCTGAAGAAATCTCCTCAGATAGTCAATATGAGAATGGTTGGAGGAATAAAACATATTTGTAGTCTTTTCTTTCCACCCAAATGGTTACAATATAATGATAATATTTATCTGCAGAGAGGATTGAACGGTCATTGAATAAATAAACTTTAGGAATAGCCCTAAGCGCCGCAAATGATCTCGTAGGAGCCTCACCTCGTGCTTCCAATACAGAATTATTTGTGGTAAATTCTCCCTTTGATGTTTAATGATCGTCTCTGGCAAGAAATACTTTTAATTCAATTCCAATACACAAAATATAAATTTGCTACACAATTGAACATCCAACTCTTGCGCGTTTCGAGAACCTTGAATTTGTCATGATGCTTGCGCGCGTTCTTCTTTTTTCACAAAACACACACATTTTTTTTCTCCTTCCTCAATTTTCTCTCAAGTGTACGCCTCTGAGAATTTCAAATGGCTTATATCTGCACATTGAATTGATATTGAACATTTTCACAGACACAAGATACAAAATGCTGGAGGACGAAAGAAAAAGATCCCCAAAAATAAAAGTTAAAACCGAAATCAGAAGCATAGATTATGAGAAATACAGATACGACTACGTACTGTAGACAAATACAAAATTTATTCAAAATTTAAAACACTTTTCTAGAATTCAGTGAGATCAACAAAGTTAATTAAAATCAATATGGACCATAGTGAAAAGGTATAGTGCCCATGCCTATGCTTCGTACAATCCCAAGCTTCGTAATGGCAATTTTTTCCTATGTTTCTGAATAAATTTGACTCCGCAATATATTTTAAAAACTGGGCACTTGCCCCTAGTTTTCAAAATATGGGTGCGATGAATTACATTTATTGATGAACACAGGAAAAATTTAGTCATTACGAAGCCTGGGATCGTACGAAGCAAAAGCACTTTCCCATATTATCATTGATCAGAAGTCGATAAAATTAGTAAACATGTACTAAAAGAACAACATGTGCTAATAATAAACTTAGTACATTTTGATATTGTAGTACAAAATGCCCGAAAAAATTTTGGATTAAAATTTAATAATCAATGATGATAACCCTTAACTATATACAGACTTATGGAGTCTGCACACTAGAAGCAATTTTCGTCAAAAATTGCCTTTTTTAAAAAATTCTGACGTTTCTGCCTACAAGGATAGGGGAAATTTTCTTTAAAAAGGCATTTTTTAAAGAAATTTCTCATAATGTGCAGTGACCATTAGAGAAGGCTGCTGGAATCACCACTTGGAATCACCACTTGGCCGCGTGGAATCACCACTTCTCGCCAGTGCCCCACTTTTCGCCACTTATATTAAAATTGCAATTTTTCCATTATTTGTGAAATAAATTGGCCGTAAAATTAATTATAACTCTACTGCTTTTACTTATTGAGTCGAAAGACACTATTTTTTTTGTTTTGAATTTAAATGTTTGAGCATTTTTTAGAGGAATATTTTAAGCAAGTGCATCGAATCCAATATTTGTTACCAAATATAGTAAGTGTCATGAAACTTTTATCCAACAAAATTTAATTTTTGAGTAAATAATTTGTCTATTGAACATTTAATTACATTCGGCGAATACATAAAATTTGTATTTAGTTAGTTATTATTTCATTTTATATTATATTTATGTAAAAATGAGCCATGGCGGAAAGTGGTAATATTCCAAAATTGATTCACCACCTGTCGCCATAGCTTTTCAATAGGCGACGCTAACTTCACTTCGTAGATTCTCAGTTGTCAAATCTACTTTGTTTACTTCACTGAGGGAAATCTGAAAAATTTGAAATAAGATTCCGGAAATGTAAATTTTACCCTCCAGTATTGATCCGAAATCGGTGTAGATATTATGCTTTTTAGGTGTATTAGGGGTTAAAGTTACCCATTTTCATGTTACTTTTACCCTTAAAAATGTGTAAAATTAACATTAAAAAACGTTGATCTATTTTTTCACCTAAAAAGTGTTAAAGTTATGAGGAAAAAAGTTAATAGCCAATCCGTTTTTTTTCTCAATATTTCTGCAATAGTCTAATAATTTGATTTCTCAAATAAAAGTGAAGAAAAATCATTTAATGTGAGTAATAATAAAGTGTTCATGAAGAAAAAGAAATGCTGAATGTGTTCTTTGCATAATGTTGCCCAAAATAATCGAGTTTGAACCTTTTCAAGTGGGTGGCGAGAAGTGGTTACAGAATTGGCGAAAAGTGGTAAAAAGTGGCGACGAAGTGGTTATTTTTGCATTGTTATTAAAAATCAGTTTTTTTATGTACTCCCGCGTTAAATTTTAGGACATTTGTTTTGACTAATCTAGAGCCAATATATCTAAGTAGCTTTGTGTCAAATTTGAGTTATCTGATAATAAGGGGTCAGAAGTTATAATACAATTAATTTCACTTTTTCCTAAATAAGTGGATACTCCACCCTAGTCTTTTTAAAAAGTGATAATCCAAAACATTTTTAGAATTTGGTCATTTCAATAAAATGTTTCTTTCAGTGTAAATGCGTAAAGGCGCTCTTCTATCGCCACTTCCCGCCCAAGTCGCTTTTTCTGCATTTACCAGCTGAGTATTAAGTAGAATAAAATTGGAAAATTTCGCCTTGTCTCAAAGTGTGGTGGTGACTAAAAATAGCACGTCGTTTTCTATATTTCCAATGTCACAATGCTTCAGCAAAAATATTCATTTCCCGGCTTTTTTGACTATACGATCTTCAATTTTTCTACATATTGCAAATTCCCGCAGAAGGTGCATATATACTTCACTAAAAAGGACATTATTGTATTTTTTTTTTCACTTACCTCTAATCATATTGAGAGAGCTTCTATTCACGCTGGAAGACTCCTGATTGTCACTGATATTTATTCTATGCCTAATGCTGGCGGTTCGTGGTGTGAAAACACCATTTGATACTGCCGTCCAAACGAAGATTCCCAAGCCTAGTGCCACAATAAGAAGTACCACGGCTGCTGCAAATGTGACTTTCTGCCTCCAGCGAGTTGTCATCTTGAGACTTTTCTTTCTTCGCCCTTCAAATGTGTCCCGTCAATGGTGAGATGCGAAAGAGAAGGTGAGGAAAGTGATCGCTGCAGCCGTGTGTGGTGATCTGGTAAAAGATGAGATTAATTATTACACGAAAAAAAAACTCCACCTCGTCTCAATTAAGTTGCCCAAAAGAGAAGAAAGGCGAACATTATAAACTTCTTGTATCAACATAAATTAACATCTCTTCTATGCCACACTACTGATCAAATTACTTGGCTAAATAATTTATGAATAATATTTTGGTCATGGAAATTACCAAACATAATGTCAATATTGGATGTCTCGCTGCTGAAAAATATTAAATTAAGTAATATTATGGGAAGAGCTGACCAGAGAGACACGCATATTGCATTTCAGGTGGATTAGGTGCTACTGTGAGACTTTTAAGAGAATGATCGAGGTGACACTAATGGGATTAAAAGCTATAATTGTGCATTAAGCCGAAGAGAAGATCACGATTTCTGACATTTTATAATCCCAATATCGTAAAATTTGAAGGGCACTAATTTGCGATGATTGAGAAAAGTCCCCAAATAAATTCACGCTGTGAGAAGATAACACGATCTTTCCCAATCAAATCATTAATTTCCCATTCCTCATCGATATACAATCGCGATCGTGAGACATGGAATACCTCTGAATCTACCTATTAGTCACTTTATGTTAATTTATATTATTTCTGTCCAACTATTTGTCGATATTTGAAAGACTGTGAGTTGAATGTTGATCGTGGGCCCCCCTACACAATTCTTCTTAACATATTTCATATATATATTGTCTCTCTTGGCCAAAAGAACCAGAGACATTATGTATTTCGTAAACATTTTGCGTACATGTCAATTATTTACGACACCCATCGACGGCAGTTCCCTTCATATTTTTTAATTGCCACTTACACAATACAAAATGTTCAACAAACATATTTCCTAAATCCTCGATCTTATGATCTCCATTGAATTTTCAGGAGACTAAATGTCTTGAAGGATTTTCCCTCCCTGAGTTTTTTTTCTTTCAATTTAAAATAAAATAAAGACCCAATCACTCAGGCAATTTGTCACAAGTCACATCTATTGTGATAAATTGTAAGTATGACATATTCATCATGAGGGACTACCATAGAATCTTTCACAAAACTTCCTGAATCTTTGAAAAGAAACATGTTTTTTGGCTAATTGAGTTAAATTGACGAATTAATTACAATCGCTTCGTTTCCACTGAATTTCATGGCGCATCCATTAATAACGATTAACGCACATCAACAACTTTTCTTACAACAAAACAATAATAAAGAGATCTTAAGGTGGTTGACAGACTGTCCTCAAGATTAAGTGAATTTTGCTAGAAGTTGATTTGTAGGAAATAAATTTTATAATAGAATTGTAAGAATGTACAATTTTCAGAGACTAAATTTCTCCTAAATTTATGGGAAAACATCCGCAAGACAAATGGATTGATGATAAATCAACTGATGTAAATTTTCAAGAACATAATAATTGCTTTTCTAAAGAAGTTTTGTTTGCCAAAAAAATTCATCTAGACAGTCAAAAAAAAAAATCATGTAAGACGAGTTTTTCACTGTTCGTTTAATAATAGATATTCATTTTTAATTCAAACGAAACATTTAAATGTTGCAAAAGTGAAGTATAGCGTAAAACATAAATTTTACACAACCACTTTGTTCTTGTTTTGAGTCAATAAATTGTAAAGAAACGTAAAGCTACTTCTAAATATTAAGGCGTTAAGTTCGGGTAGGGAAGGGTGAAGCACTTTCACGGAATTGAACTTTTTATCAGGACTCATTTTCTAAACGATTATGAACTATATTCAAATAAATTATATTCCGTGAGTTACTCTTGAGTAGGGGAGACTGGGGCAAAAAGTCACAAATCGAAAATTTTAAAATTCAATATCTTCCAAAATAAATAAGATAGCGGCTTAAATTTTTTTCCATTGATAGCCTCCATAGGTCTTCTTCAATGTCATAAGTTTGTTAGAATTCGAACGAAGAATTTAGAAAAAAAATATCGAAATTTTTAGCCCTATTTTTGAAATATTTTCCGTGAAGAAGATATCAATTATTAGCTACTTATTTTAAATTTGATGCACTGGTGAATATTTCCCAAATTATCTGGATATTCTTTGAATACAATTCCGCTATCTTTTTTAGAATATTACAAAGATTCCGTTTTCCGGAAATCCTTTTATTAAAAATGACCACTTGGGGTAAAAAGTAACAAAAGCTATGGAGCAAAAAGTAACAAAAACCGAAACAATTTCTGATGTTCCACTGTGAAAAGAAATGTCAATGCTATGTGTCGCCGCTTGGTTTTTGCATTGGTCAAACAATTTGCAGTCTTTTGTGTGTGTGTGTTTTTTTTTTTGTAAAATAGCTTAAAATGCGCTTTTCCGCTCAGATAGAGAAAACGGTGTTTTACAAAGGTATAAAAAAATAAATTTCCTATGAAAATACGTAATCTCGGTATTTTACTTAAATTTACAGAATCCCGTAATAAAGCGAAACAAAATGTGATAGTATCTCATGTCTGGTACTATTTGCCCCAGCATTTTTGAGAATGATCACAAAATTACCTTTTAGAAAACAGCTCGATAAATATATTTCCTTACAAAATAGAAGAAAATGACTTTCACAGAGTTGTAGAGCGGTAAATTTCCTATAAAACTGTGCTAATTAGAAATTTTGGAGGTGTTCGGGTAGCTTGTAAAAAAATAAAATATCAGTTTTGTGACTTTTTGCCCCAGTCTCCCCTATTGACTATCTGAAAATACGTAGGACAATGCCTAAATATTTATTTTCCGCCATAAAAATATTTATTTTCCAAAGTAATGTGTGTGTGAAACTACCCTACTCTGCCCTACCGAAATGAACCGATAAAGCAAATAATCGACAAATTAAAAACATTTTGTGTCAAAAATTGGCGAACACTATTACGTTGGTTATTTTTGTTTTTGTTTTTTTTTTATAGAAGATTAATAAATCTTTTATATATTTGAGAATGGTTGGGAAAGTTAGGAATCAGCAATACTTTTGCTAAAGATCTGCCATAAATTTCAATTTTACTAAGAAATTGACTGTTCGGTACTGTACTATCCTCTCCCTGGTACAGAGGGGAAGTGAGATAGCTTTAAATTGGAACATTTTTAAAATTAGGCTTTTTTCTCGTATTCTTAAATGAAATTGAGCCTTGCTGTGATATAATTTAGCTCGACAAACTAATTGTCAACCTAAATTACTGCATGATAATACTCAGTTCTAATTAAAAATTGGAGAAAAAAAATTTCAAAAGTGCCCCACTATAAAGATTCCAAACTATCCTTTACCAGAAGAAAAACATTTTCACCATTCGACTCTGGAGTGGGTCGGTCATTAACGCTAAGACAGCGGTGGACACAAACCTTTTTCCTGTTATTTCACCTCAAAAAAGCTCACAGTTTCAAAAGTAATTTTCATTTCATATAAATAAAATAAATATGAAGACATTGACTGTGAAGGAATAAAAAATTAATAGTCGAGAAACCAACCAAATACACACTCTTTTTACAAAATAATTATCAATTGTACTCAAGCTAAAAAAAAGTTCTGTTTGTTTTTTTTTAGGTATTTATTGGAATCATTCTCTATATCCGGTGAGAAAATAAAATTCTTATCTATGTATACATAAATAACTATAATAACCGTGGTGTGGGTCTTAGCTTGAAGCATTCTCGTAAAATTTGTAATTTCTATACTGTTGTTGAAATTTTAAATCATACTTTTACTACTCGAACTTCATGGAGAGAGCAGTACATATTATAATCCCTCGATTTTTTCACCCCCCAAAATTTCCACCTTCCACTTCTCAGAGATCACTTTTCTCAATAAATCTTTGCGTTTCAGACGATTTCTGAGAAATGTCGTCACGCTTTTTGTTCGTCTGCCCGTTTGTCCGTCCGGCTGTCGCCAACTCTAGAGGCCAAACGGTAAGAGATAGCGACTTAGGACCTTCGGGGGACCCCCCATAAGTCGAACCAAGGATCGGTAACATGCCCCTCATTTTCTCTCCAAAACCATATTTTTTTGGGATTATTAAAAAACGCGTCGTGTGATTTTTTTTTCATTTTCAGATATGTTTTAAAGATTGCCCAGACGGACAATATACCATGGGTGAAAATACCAATGTATCATTCCAAATAACAGTTTTTCAAGGTCAAATGTTAAAAAAAGGCTCAAGAGAGCGCATTTATCAGGCGAACGGGGTCATGTTGGGCTCGTTGGAATGGTCTTGGAATTTCCGACTAAACTGAATCGGTTCCAATCGGGTTTGAAACCAAAGTCATTTGGGCAATGTTTTGAGTGATTTATAAATCCGTTCAAATCGGTTGTGAACCGATAATGAACCAGCTACCAACCCATAAGTAATTTTGATCAAAAATCAATTTTATTACTCTTAAAATTATTTTGTTGAATCTTTCGAATGATTTACAAATCGGGTTAAATCGGTTAGGAACCGGGTAACGGTAAATGATGCGAAAGAACTTCTGGGGGATTGCATTTAAGTTATGAGTTCGAGCACTTGCCTGGGACGCTATGCCACCCCTTTTTTAAATTATTGACTAAATATCTGTATAAATTTCACAGTTCCACTCCATTTTGTTCTATCTAAGAAAAACTACATTTCATGATTTAAAAAAAAATTAAAGTTAAGTAATTGAATAGGTAAATCCTGTATTTCTGCTTATCAAAAAAAAGATTTATATCTCGTTATTAGTTACTATAAGTCAAATTAAAAATGGATGTCAAAATAGTATATCCCTCAGATCAAGATTATTCTAAGTCGACAAAGAATAATATAATTATGTAATGATATCGTATGGGAGTGAAGAATAGCATAAAATAAAAATTTACCCAGTTAATTTGCATTTTGATTAATAATATTGCAACAGAAGTAAAACAACTTTTATTAGTATTCAATAAATAATATACTAAAATGCCAATTCCGGGTACAGCCTTAGTTCCCCCTGAAAACATCTCATTAGTCGATTAAGAATATTATATAGTAAAAATGTAATATGAAGAAAAAGAGGTTAAAATTTATTATGTTGTCTCTATCACAGCTATCAAAATAAACCGTGATAGTTAATTCGTTTTAACGTTTTGTGGTGGAAATTTATAATGTAATTTGCGGAATTTTGCATAATCGTGTGCCTTTTGGATGAATTGAATTTTATCACTATAGGAGAGTTGAATTAACATAGAAATGATGGTGCGGTTCCAAGTTGTTGGGAAAAGTGAACCTTGACTTTCTGTCCAGCATCAATATTTGCTTCAATAAACTCTATCTCATCGAAATGTGCTCATTGAGGCACTTTGACTATACATTGTTATACCCAAAGTCCATTCAAATTCTAAGATGATTCATTTGATAGCTGTCGAAGCGTATTTGATATGAATGATTCGCCAATTGAATAGCTAAGTGGACTTTTATGCAAGAGTAATCTTTTAGCTCTTTTAGTCTCCTTCTTTTGAAATCTATATTTCCCGGTTCAAGGTACTCTTCGACTTTCAGACACTTTGGAGACCTTGAGGCCTAAAACCACCTGTTGTCATCCAAAAATAAACTTGAATCCTATTCTCTCTTTAAACGCGAGATCATCCCCCTCAAACTAGTCTTTAAGCAGTTCTTAGCTATTGTGGATAAATAACATTTTTGTCATAACAACTGAAATCGATTAACAATCAATTAAAGACGAGTCTTTTTTGTCTCACTACTTCTTATAAAGCTCATCTATTGATGAACGGGTGGAAGGTGAGGATTTGGAGAGAAGCCACAGTATATTCAAATACTTAAACCGGTTTCTTCTAAGACATTGTGAACTTGCTACGAGATTCTTTGGAGTTGAAAAGCAATCAAAAATCATAGTTTATTTTCACTAAAGGCACGATTCACCCAGAAGATCACATCAAATATCAATGGGCAGTGCATCGAGCTTCACAGTTTGACGCCAACACTTTTATTTTTGCCCAGACTGAAAGGCCAATTTTCTTGGGGGCTCTCCTCTAAGGCCCCTCCTGTCGAGAGAGTAAATCCAATAAAACTAGTATGACAATTCCTTTAATCTTTTCTCACACAGATATATATTTCTTCAAATCATTCATCGACCCAGGGGAAAAGAAACCTGTCTCTGAGGTGTACAGGGGAAGGAAAATTAGCCACGGAGGATTCAAGTTATGGTGAGGAATTCGACAAAATAGATTCAAAGACCCATGCACAATGAAACATCTCTGAGAAGAATGCTGAAAGACAGAGATTACAATCGCCCAAGCAAAGTGACTAAAGAAACACTTCTCTCCCTCACTAATTACACATTTCATTCATTATTTTGCCATCATTTAACACTTACAGAATATTCAGCAATTCTAATCCCATTAGGCCAAACACACGCCAATAACATGTCTCGACGTCACGCAATTCTTGCGGTTATTTGGGGAGGATGTATTTCTCAAATTACACTTCGTGAATGCAATTAATTGATAATTAATTATTTTTGGACTCTTGAGATATTTCTGTGTGATTGGAGAACCAGCAAAAAAATATGTGGTAAAGAGACACGAACGGAAAATTTATTAATGATTCACACGTGATTCTATGCCATTTCCACTAGAACTAGCAAACACTGAGAATTCTGTGAGAGAAAATTGCATTGACTCCAATTGACTGTGGCTTAAATGCCCAAGATCACCATAAAAGAAGTGGAACATTCATTTTAGCACTATGCACCAAATTATGATTCCTTTATGGAAAAGATTGTATTGCTGAAATTGTATCAAAGAGGTTCATCAATTACAATTTGCAAAGTTCATCCAATAAATCCAAATCATAATCAAAGATGGAAATGACCAAAGATATAAATTTAATAAAGTCATAAAAGTGCAACCACTCGACTTCAATTGTGTTTTTATGGGTCCCGGTCAAAATCCCGAAAGTCAAAATCCCGGAAACCAAAATCCCGAACACCAAAATTCCGAAAACCAAAATCCCGAATGAGCAAAAATCAGGGGGTTGACATTAGGTCTAAAAAATGCAAGCGGTTTTAGTGTATATTTTTCCCTGTTTTTGTACGCATTTCTCGAGATATCTTCAAAACTACGTAGATTGCCAATTTTGGGTTTTCGGTTGCCTATTCTATATTAAATTGTCTGTTATTTTGTATTTGTATAATTTGTTAATTCATTTTACAATGACAGAAAACAGCTAATAAACTCAAAAGTTTTTTCGGCACGCTAGAAACATATAGGAAACATAGGAAATGCCATATCCCTGGCAAAAATACAGAATTTTTAAAAGTGTTACAGCTACTTCTTGCTGGAAGCTAAGGGAAATTTTTTGTGTCTTGAGAAAATATTCTGCACATTATCCTCCATATAATTTCACCCCCTTCAGGATTTTGAATATTCGGGATTTTGGCTTTCAGGATCTTGGCTCTTTAGGGATATTGGCTTTTGAGATTTTGGCTTTCGGGATTTTGTTTGCCTCTGGCTTGTATACGTATTTTTATTATGGTAAATTTTACACAGGGGGAGGCAATTTAACACATCTGAAGTTTTTTTTTCAAAAATTAATATTCCAAAAGTTTATGCACTATATTCAAGATAACTAACTTCAATTAGTTTTTCTTATTAGCTATTTCGACATAGGGTAAGTGTGCCAAATTTCGGCAAGGTTGTGTGGAACCTTGAAAACTAGTTTATCATCTTTATTTTCTTTAAATCACTTCCTAAAATATTGAAAAATTAATAATAATATGGACATTGCTTTGGGTAGTATTCCGGCCACTTTGAGTGAAATACCGGCCACCTTTTTTTCTGACCACCTTTTGTGACGCAATGGATAGAAAATTTCGAAACGTCATACGGAAAGAATTTAATATTTAGTTTAATACGTTTATATGACCCACAAGCCCTGAGATCTACCGTGTAATTTGTCCTGAAAACCTGAAGAGTAGCATCTCAAATTTACGCGCAGATTCCCGTAGCAATTTGCCCTTTCTTAACTATTGCAAGGCCTTTTCCACATCATCTTTTTCACAGAAGAGATGGTTTTTTTCTCTGTACATTGTAGAACTCAGAAATTAAAAAAAAAATCATAAAATGAATAAGAAATTTAGGAAAGCAAAAGTTGTTGCCGGAATAGGCTACACTATTTCACCGGAGAGACGCTCTCAATGTATCTACTTTTTCACGCAAAATACAGGATTCAGTTGGAAAATTTTGCCTGAAATTTAAAGAGTGATTCACTATTAACATAAACAGAAACAATCTTTAATGAAAACTAATCAATTTCATGAAAAACACCGAAGGAAAACCTTTTGCATTTCACCACAAATCACAAGACTGCTAAAAGCACAATCGATCTGTAACATTTTTTGTAAGACTCTTTCCACACTGAGTTTTTACAACGCAATTTAAATTCAAATTATACCTGAAATCTAACAGTCTTTGTGTTAAAACATCCTAAAATGAATAAATATTTAAAAGCAAAATGAATTCATTGACTATTCGAAGATAACATACATTATTTTAATTAACTTATTTCCATGGCCGAAATTACACTCAAAGTGGCCGAAATTAGAAGCTGGCCGAAATTTGGCACACTTCCCCTACAATTCAACATTATTAAACTAAAATTTTATATTTTCGAAGGTTAATCATGTATGAAACAACCTTGCCCTCCCTTAATAGCTACTAAAACATTTTCCTGAAATTGTTATTAAACAATTTCATTTACTGTGAAAAACTAGTTCCACTAAAAAAGAATTTTGAAAAAAACTCCCAAAAACTCCCAAAAATTTGCGATCCACTGTTTATACTTTAACGCATAATGTTTAACGTCAATAAAATTAAACCGTTTGCTAATTCATTATGATAGTTTTGGGTTTACTAGGAGTAAGATTACAAATCCTTAAAATTTCTTTGACTTTATTAAAAGTCAATTTCACAGAAAAACACTAATCAGATTGGTATTTGATCTTTACGTCAGATGTTGACCCAGCTAATGGTCAAAACCATCAATTAAATCCTTGATCCTCTTAATACGAATTTCGGATATAAGAAGACGTCAAAATGCTTATTTCGCCCATATACGAAAATACTTGAATAATTTCTAAAACACTTTTTCTGTGTCAAAAGTTAAACATTTTAAACAAGTCTAGATTTATTTTGAAAGGAATTAGATTTCCATTGATTGGTTCTTTCAAACCAATTATTAATCGATACAAATTCAGGTATGACCTGTTTATATAATTATTTTACGCAAAAAAATATTTTTTGTTAAATAACTAGTAAATATTTTCCTGGAATATATATTGTAGTGTTTCTACTATAAAGGCTGTTGTAAACCTTAAAACTTACGTATAATCATTTTGCTAACAAAATACACAACTTATAAATAAATAAACTCTTTCTTATTTGTATATTTAAAACACAAACATATTTCGAATAAAATTTACATTTTTGCTTCCAAGAAACTAGAAAATTCTTCAAAATATTGTGAACAATCAAATCAAAATATAAACTTTTACCTTGATTTACTGATCAATATATTCACTTTAGCTAACTAATAAACCCTTTTAGTAATTGTAAAGCCAATCATTTTTATGTTAGTCCAATCAAATAATCAAACAAAATGCCTCCAAAAGCAACTCTATAAAACATTTCAACATGCTATTGGAATGTATTTTAATTTTATAGATAACCAATTAAACTATTATTGAATTACAGTAATTATCGGTGGTCTCTCTGGTCAATTTAGAGTCTGATCAGGAGAGAGACCGACTAAATTGAACACCAAATAGAATCGATGCGAAAAATCAATTCTTGCGGCCAGAAAATGAAGGAACTAAAAGGGGAGTGGGATAGGAGGGTATGGTCTTGGTGTCTCCTCTTCTTCCTCTGTGTCACACCCAAAATATACACACTGTCAATGGGGCAAAGAAGCAAAAAACAACAAAGTGTATGTGCGATAGACCAAAAAAAAAAGCAGTTGAAACCATAAATTAACATAATTCCCCCCTCTTCAGATCAGCTTCAGGAATTTCTGAATAGAATTTTGCCAAACAAATGGAGCCAGTCGAGACGTGCTCAGCGCAAAATTCGCAAAAGCCTGACCATTGATGGATTTTCATGTGCTTGGGATATTGAATGCGGCATCGCAAGTCGGTCTTTGACATCAATCAGTCACACAAGAGTCGCACTATTCTCGGAGCCACCATGTGCCTTGTGAAAAACTCTGTACAATGAACTTGGGCGATTGCCTGGAGAAAATGATGTCACTGAATTGCCCATGAAATTTCTTTGAGAGCAATATAACCGAATTTGATCGCATGAAATGGTCCAAAAAATATATACCATCTGATTAATTTCCGTGATATGGAGCATTTAGTGGTCCAACAGAGATGGAAATCTCAATTGAGACTTGATGATGTCTTAACTGGACGCACGCCTCAGACAAATCCACTCATCACCATTTCAGATTTTATTGACACGAGATTCTATCATTCATCACACATTCAGCAATTATGGCGACTAATTAAAACTCAGCTCAATTTGGCCTCAATCTACCCCAATGACTCCACATTCAATGCGTGGGATCATTAATCGCTCACTTAGGCTTAAGCTGGCCAATTTTCGGGAGTCCCAGAAAACAGTCGAGCCAGATGCCCAAAAAGAAATCCAGCCATATCGTGGGATACTATCTGACATGTCAGATACATAAAACAACTCCACCCGGAAACATTTGTTTGTAATAGGTATCCAAAAAAGATTAAATAAAATAAACTGGCACGGGCTTCCAACATCTATGTACACAGTTGTGGTGCGAAATCAAAAGAATCTCCCGAAGACTATGTTGCAACATTACATATACGACCGGGAAACGATCTTGTGCACTTCAGAGCACCTCCTATGGATCACCTCTAACTTTGATGGATGAGATGTTCGAGGAAATCCATCAAAATCCTTCCCCTCTATCTTATCTTAATATTCGTCTAGTCTAGCATCGAGTGGCCCCAAATGTGGGTCTGTCTGGACATTGTTAGACAATGAGTCACTTTTAGCGGCAATCAAAGATATTGCCACCCCGAGATTGTTTTGACGGAGCACAATACACAACGGAAAAAACATGGATAAATTTAGAATTGTATCTTGCAATCTTCATTTGCTCAAAACGCAATGGACATCTCCCAGAATAAATAAGGCTGCATTAAAAAATGGACATGTGAGGTTTAACCTGAACGAATAGTGATTTGAAACACAAATTTTAAAAAAATCTTTATAATTTTAAAATAAAGATTACAGTTTACAGTTTAATGACTTAATTGAGAGAACGATTGTGGAATATCAGTTTTAAATGGAACCGCACCTTGCTAAACCTATTGATACCCCAATTAGTTAAAGAGGTTTTCTAAAAGAAATAGAAATTACTTAATTAAATTTTTAAAAGCTTGCATTTGAATTAATTAGAGCACCCAACTTCAGTGATATTTTTTCTCAAATCCCAGATAAAAGAAAAATAATGATTTGAATTAAACATGAAGATTTAAAGTTTATATATTATTTGCTATTATGAGTTTTTTTTATAATAATAATTTATTTAAGCACTACATTTACTTAACGTTTGCCACATCCTTTGCTTTCATAACCAATCAATAGCCCATTAAGAGTTATAATCACATCATTTTAATTATAAAGCTTTAAAAGGGGTCCTCACAACAAACTTTGAAATTGGAGATAAGTTTAACATTTGAAAATTCAATTTCAATGTAGGAAAAAGGCCTTCAGGCCTCGCGCTCTGGTTTTGAACAACAAGATTTAATATAGAACTAGGGTAAGATGAAGTAATTTGGAATCATGTCTATTTTGGAATTTTGAGATTTTCTCACTGTTTCAGATGGTCAAATGAAAAAGAAAACCACGAAGAAGTACAAGACTTTACAGTCAAGAGCACTTTTCTTTGTTTCTCCCTTATGTCATCTAAAACTGTTAGGAAATCTCACAGTTCCAAATTAGAAATGATTCCAAATTACCCCATCTTACCACAATAATTTACAAACGAAATAATACAGTTCTAGTGTTAATATTAAAAACTAAAAAAAACACATAAATTAACTAAAAGAAAAAAGTTGTTATTTTTTTAATAATCATTTTAGACAGTCCAGTGTCCATACAATAATGTGTCTTATAAGAAATCAATTCTTTCTACAATATAAACGTAAGTATTCCTATTCGATTTTATGGATTTTATCAACAGTATGGGAACAAAGTAGAATATAGCTGACTATAAAATTTATTATTATTATTATTATCATTATTAAAAATGCACAATTTCTTTACAGAAAAAACTATTATCGGTGCTAAGTATTGTGCACGTATTTAAAATCCTAATATAGTAACTCAAAATGTAGCAAATTTGAAATTCACTGAACCCTTGTAACAGCTACAAAGACTGAATGCTACTGAATGCTCTGTATATAGACGCATCTTCTGAGAAACATGATTAGATTATTGCTCCAAGAGGGGTGTTTAGCTCTCAGCTGGTAACATCAGTGATGCTCATGATAGAATCCACGTGGCCTCACGTGGGCACGAACAAACATTCTTAAACAACAATAGGCCAAGAATCTCATTGGAATTTTATGATTTTCTCCCCGTCATTGGCTTTCGCTACCGAAAAAAGATACCCAGGCACAATAGATCATTGTACGGAATCTTATAGGACGAGCACTAAAAACTGCCATATGTTCTGTCGCTTATAAACAAATTTCTCATAAAAGCTGCAAAATTTCTTTGTCAGTTCATTTTACTATAAATCACAAGTGTTGAGACTAAACTTAAACTTCGACAGTCATGTAGATTAGAGAGAAAGCATACGCAATATGCCGCTGAACTGACGACGACAGACCTTTTGTATCAAATTGATCTTTGTTCTTCCATTCCAAAATACTCAATAGTTTATTTGGAAACAAAGATGGAATTGGGAAGTGATACAATTTACATACGATTCATTTACATTGAAAAGTGATTTTAGAGATTATATCTGTTCACTGCAGCAAGTATTCCAAAAAGAATACAGAGGTATGCAAGATATTTGCCAATGTTTCTTACGATTATATCAAAGGCCAATTAAATCAATGTCCCTTTAAATGTTTTACACTCTCGTTAAATTTAAAAAAAAGAAAGCCTTCAACATCATTTTAGCTTTTCTATCTTATCTATATATCTTATCATTACAATCTCACACGTGTTTACAAGATACAAAGATAATAGTAATATTATTATAGCGAAAATAAAACTTTTTGTCCGCATTCTTTATAACAACATTATTTTTTTAGTGCCTCTAAACTCCTCCGAAAAATAACATAAAATTGTAAACACCGACACTGCGTTACTGCATGTTTACCCTGCAGTAACTTCTATGTGAGAGTTCATTGAATCTTTAGTATGGTCTTGTTAGACTTATCTCAGATGTGTTCACTGTGCGACTGCAATTTTTTCTATTAAACAAACATCCTCGCGCTCTTGTCTTCGGCTCGTGGTAAGATTATCAAAACCACGAGCTGATCGTCTATTTTAGTGCCTCCTCTGCAATCGTGTCTGGACCACAGAATTCAATACATGTTCCCTGAGAGAGAGGGAAAGTCAATAGGGAGGCCAATGACTCCCCTATTCTCGAGTCTCCTGTCGCACTTGCTAAAGTGTAATGGCGCGCTATTTTTTTTTCTTCATTTTCAAATTTGTGTACATTTAAAAAAATTGAAATATAATATTTCTTTGTACACGACATAGTTACGTTCATTGTATATGAAAATCTTTATCCAATTTAGCCTTTAAAAAAAAAGTTCTAATTGTTAAAAAACGCCAGACTTTAATTATTTGATTTTTTTTTTAAAAACAGTGTTTAAAATATTTAAAGAAAAATACATGGTAGAAAGTTATATCCGGAAGGAGACTGTATTTCTTTGCCTCTATGAAAAATTCATCAAAAAATAACATTAGCAAGCAATATTAGTAGGGGAAAGTGCTCATGCTTGATACCATTGGAAGCTTCGTAATGACTAAATTTTCTATGTTTCACGATATACAGTGAGTGTCAATAGTTTGTTGCCTAATGGATGTTTGAGAAATCAAGTGGAAAAAAATGATAGAAAAAAATACTTTTCCAAATTTTTCTTTTTGCAGATGAGTTCCTTGTAATCCGTAGATATTATTTATAGTTTTCAAAAAAAATAATTAATTTTATTTCATATCAAAAATAATTGTTTTCCAAAAGTTGGTCATTTTTGAAAAATCAAAAGTTTGTTGCCTCATTAAAAAAACTAATTCAAAATGGTGAAAACGTGCAACCAACTTTATGTAAACCGGTTACATTTTGAGCTTATGTCATTTGATAGGCAAATGGTGGATTTGTACATTTTTAAGGCTGTCAATGTTAAATATATAGGTGTAAGAATGATGATAAATAACAAGAAATAATCAGTTTTTTGATAATTCATAATTTAGGTTATAATGGCAAATTACAAAAAGTTGAAAGGTGGGATATTGTCCAGAGATACTGCTGGAAGGAATCGGCGTCGCTTAATTGCCAAATTTTATGGAAATTCATGAAAAGTTATACATAAAATGGTCAAATATTATAGTTATGAGGCACGAGTACATCTGAAAAACGCTACTGGTAGACCCAGGGTTTCGACTCAGAAAGTCGATAACCGCATTCTAGGTATCTCTGATAGTAACCCCATGATGTTTGCTTCAAAAATTCAGAGTCGGCTGGTTACAGAAGGCATACAGGCTTCAAAACCAACCGCAATTTAATGAAAGTGGTAAGAATAGGTACTTGGTTTGCAGGTTTCCATTGGTAAATAAAACCAATCTGGTTAAAAGGTTGTAAATTCACTTGGAGCATGCTAAAAACGTAAAAATACAACCTCTTACGCAGTTTGGTTTTGCTTACCAATGGAATCTTGCGAGCCAAGTACCTATTCTTATATTTTCTTTCATTTTGAGTTTGATTTTCGAAGCATTTGAAGCCTGTATGCCTTCTGTAACCAGCCGACTTTGAATTTTTGAAGCAAACATCATGGGGTTACTATCAGAGATACCTAGAATGTGGTTATCGACTTTCTGAGTCGAAACCCTGGGTCTACCAGTAGCGGTTTTCAGATGTACTCGTGCCTCATAACTATAATATTTGACCATTTTATGTATAACTTTTCATGAATTTCCATAAAATTTGGCAATTAAGCGACGCCGATTCCTTCCAGCAGTATCTCTGGACAATATCCCACCTTTCAACTTTTTGTAATTTGCCATTATAACCTAAATTATGAATTATCAAAAAACTGATTATTTCTTGTTATTTATCATCACTCCTACACCTATATATTTAACATTGACAGCCTTAAAAATGTACAAATCCACCATTTGCCTATCAAATGACATAAGCTCAAAATGTAACCGGTTTACATAAAGTTGGTTGCACGTTTTCACCATTTTGAATTAGTTTTTTTTAATGAGGCAACAAACTTTTGATTTTTCAAAAATGACCAACTTTTGGAAAACAATTATTTTTGATATGAAATAAAATTAATTATTTTTTTTGAAAACTATAAATAATATCTACGGATTACAAGGAACTCATCTGCAAAAAGAAAAATTTGGAAAAGTATTTTTTTCTATCATTTTTTCCACTTGATTTCTCAAACATCCATTAGGCAACAAACTATTGACACTCACTGTATATGTGACTCTTCGCAACCATATTTTAAAAACTATGGGAAAATGGCCATTTTTTAAAATATATTGCGGAGTCATGTTTATTGAGAAACATAGGAAAAATTTAGTCATTACGAAGCTTCTAATGGTATCAAGCATGGGCACTTTCCCCTACATCAAACTTGGACTTTTGTTTCAAAAAAGTTTTGATCAGATATTTTCTTTAAAATAAAAAATGCTGAAGCTGTGCAAAATTGTACTATTCTTACACTTGAACAATTATAACAAAGTTCTAAATTTACAAAATAATGTAATATAATATTAATAGTTTATTTTAGGTTTTCTTTTGCACATGATATATGAAAAAATTCAGTAACTTAATAAGAACGTGCATTAAGTATAGGTACTTCCATTTAAGGGCTTAAATGGGTCACGATGACTAAAAACAGCATATTACCTCTAATTTATCAGCTAAAATCAACTTCCAACGTCAGAATTTTCAAAAATTTTAAATGCAAATTAAAAAAAAAATAGGGGAAGGCTTTCCGGCTTCGCACACACTGGCTTTAAGCACTTGATATTTTTCCAATATTCCTATAGTGAATCTGATCTATTTTTTCAGACAACGTAGGACTTAAGATTAGCTTATCCCTTTAACGACGAGACAGTTTTCGCGGACCAAAAATCAGCAATAAAAATGAAACCGATAAACAAAATCAGTAAAAGGTCTTACATCTAACCTTAGAAAATCCAATAAAGTCTGATTTTTTGTATTTTTTGTCTCTATGAACGACAGAAACAAAAATAGCCTAAAAATTTAAGTCATTTTTCTGACGATACCAATGATTGATAATTTTCACTCTAATGAAAGATGTTATGTTTGGGTATTGTAGTTTCTTTTACCAAAACGGTTTTGCTTAAAAAAATTAGAAATATGAAAAAAAATTTAAAATAATTTTTAAATATGAGAATCTAAAAATTCGTCATTTTTAAGTTTAAATATTTACTATATAGTAAATAGCTGGAGACTTGCAAAAAATATCCTAGATTCCTTCAACCTTCTACTTTGCAATTACGTACAAACATAAGAAAAAAATAACTTTAGCTGGTCAGGAAAAATTATTTTCTTTATGGGACACCGGTGTTCCAATCGTCCTTAAAGGGTTATAAAAGATAATGCCACTAGGTCAAGCGCTCAAAACTTAAATACAAAAATAAAACTACATTTTTTTTTTAAATCTATTTGCGTTATTTGCCTTCAGATGATTCTAATTAGAGTAATCTTGTCCATCGTAAAGTAAGTTTTTTTTCAAAAAGTCTCTGAAAATCAGCTTCCAACGTCAGAAAGAATTTTCAAAAATTTTAAATGGAAATTACAAAAAAAAATAGAGGAATGCTTTCAGACTTCGCACACTCTGGCTTTAAGCACTTGATATCTTTCCAATATTCCCTTTAGTGAATCTGATCTACTTTTTCAGACAACAACGTAGGACTTAAGACTAGCTTATAGAAGGTAATGCCACTAGGTCAGATTCATTAACATTGAACATGGGAAAAATACGAAATGTTTGAAGCCAGACTATGTATACGAAGACCTTAAAGCCTTCCCCTATTTTTTTAGTTTTCATGACCCACGTAACCTCTTTATTTAGCATAATTTTGAAAAACAATAATAAGTTAAATGACAATCGAAAAATTGTCTCTCGCTTTCCTAAAAAAAATGTTCAAAATGAAGTTCGCCATTACGTTCTAACAAGTGCGCTATGCCATTTGACCTCATACATTGAATAGTTGGCACGTTGTGCATCTTTTATTTCAACTCCCGGCAGATAATAAAGATCTTTCAATTGATGTTGCCCCCCCATAAACCTCCTTTTTGCTTGGCCACTTGAGACCACCTCATAAATTTACCTAAATTGATCCTCCCGCTTGCGCTGCGTGAAAAAATCCCCAATAATTTGTAGCGATAAAATCTAATCTATTATCAAATTAGTTATTTAAAATAACTGACCAACCGCTGAGTGGACTTTTTACCAGGTATGCACTGAAGATTGAACACCGAGGAGATTCTGAAGTTAAAAAAGCAGCCCAACGAGTGGACAAAGGTACAAAAAAAAAATACATTTTCAACAGAAAGTCTCTTGAGATTCTTGAGATGAATCAATCAGTAGGTAATTTTCTTCAGAAAATCTCGAGATGTTTTCTTTGATCATCTCCAGCTTGATGAGAATGGAGGATAATTGCAGAAATTATTGGTGTATGCCAAAACAAGCCCGAAACGAATCATAATTTTACACAAATCACACAAAGTAGGATAAGGCAAATCACTTTGCGGAACGAAAGATTCATTAATTTGCTTTTGAATACATAGTAACTTTGTTATTTTTCCACTAAAAGCGTTGTGATTCGTAATTATGAAGAGACACTTTTAAATTGTACTGTATTATTTACTTTTATTTATATCATACGACTTTTTAATATGATCTAAAGATTGTCCCAAAACACTCAAACACTGCGTTATCTCTCAGCGTGATCTTCAGTACATAGATACAACTACACCGTCTACAAACCCGAAATTAAGTTTACAGAAGAGAATTATCATTTTCCAGATACAATAAATCTAAGAACTGGTAGATAAAAGAAAAAGTTCTAGAATACGTAGTCACATGGGAAGGCCACTGAATACATAGAGCTGACCTTTAAACTTGAACCAAAAAGTCAGAATGCATCCTCAAATTGTGATATTTCAAATCAATTCCTTCTCATGGCATTCGGTGTCTCATTTTGATCAAGAGACAAACTGTTCTGAGAAATCGTTATAATAACCACAGAAATTTATGCATTTTTACACTGGACGCTTTTTTGCTGACTCCGTCTCGGACGAGTCTCGGTTTTTTTCCCTCTCCATTTGGTGGTAGTCTCTTCAACACGTTTCTATGAATCTTATAGAAGTGATCACTTTTATTATTAGTAAAAACCAGATAAACCGTCTCTGTCTATCACTTGTGTCTTTTCTAGGGGATTGAGTATCCTTACTTCTCAAAATGACCCAAATGATCGTGAGAGAGTTGGATAAATTTGCTGATTGGGGCATTTTAGGAAATTCATTTTATTCTCTTATTTATTTCATATCGATGGCTTAATTCCATTCTATTATAAGTGGGCTTATGATACACAGAAAAAAATATTTTGTAAAATTGTTCGTAAATGTTTGTGAATTCCTATGGGAGACTTACGAAATGCTGTGAATCGTATAACCCACAAAAAAGTTCGTAAAATTTTGTACTTTTTTCACAAACATAATCATTTGATGAACATTTTTTGTACTTTTACAAACATATGTTCGTATAATTTTGTCATTTGTTTGTAAATGTTCGTAAAATGTTCGACAGGAAAACAAACATTTACGAACAAATGACAAAATTTTACGTACATTTTTGTGTGTTTACAAACATTTACGAACAAATGTTTGTAAAACTACTAAAAATGCTCGTCAAGTGATCATGTTACGAACAATGTTTGTGAAAAAAGTACAAACTTTTACGAACATGTTTGTGGGTTATACAATTCACGGGCATTTCGTAACTCCCCCATAGGAATTCACAAACATTTACGAACATTTTCACAAAATATTTTTTCTGTGTAGTTTAAAATACTGAAAATTTTGTATTTATAACCAAGTTTTTGAATAACGAAATATAATAGGGGTGGTAGAGCAACCGACACATTCAAAATATTTGAAATTGTGATTTATAAATTGTACCACAAGTGATTTCCTTATTTGTTAATAACGTTAATATCAATAGAGCTGTTTAGCGGTTTAATTGATAGGAAAAGCATTGTACTTACAAGTTCTAGTATTTTGTGTTTTTCCCCTTCGACGGTTTACAAACAATTTAAATCGATTTATACATTAGGGGAGACTAGGGCAAAAAGTCACAAAACGGATATTTTTTTTGTACAAGCTACTAGATCGCTTCAAAAATTTCTAATTAGCGCAGTTTTTTTAGGAAATTTACCGCTCTACAACTTTGTGAAAGTAATATTCCTCTATTTTGTAAGGAAATACGTTCATCGAGCCAATTTATAAAAGGTAATTTTGTGACTATTCTCAAAAATGCTGGGGCAAATAGTACCAGACATTGGATATTATCATATTTTAATTCTCTTCATTACAGGCTTCCGTAAATTTGAAAAAAAATCCTAGAGGACATATTTCCATAGAAAATTTATTCATCTACACCTTTGTAAAACACCGTTTTTTCTGCGAGAAAAGTGAGAAAACGAGAAAAGCGCTTTTCAAGCTATTTTAGAAAAAACACACAAAAGACTGCAAATCGTTAGACCAATGCAAATAACAAGCGGCGAGACATCATAATGACGTTTCTTTTCGCCGTGAGACATCAGAAATTGCTTCGCTTTTTTGTTACTTTTTACCCCAAGTGGCCATTTTTAATAAAAGGATTTCTTTGTGAAATTCAAAAATAGATAGCGGATTCGTATTCAAAAAATCCAAATTATTTAGAAAATATTCATCAGTGCATGAATTTTGGAAAATAAGTAGGTAATAATTGTTATCTTCTGCAAGGAAAATATTTCAAAAATAGGGCTAAAAATTTCGATATTTTTTTTTATTTTCTAAATTCCTTGTTCGAATTCTAAGAAACTTACGACATTGAAGAAGGTCTATGGAGGATATCTATAGAAAAAAATTTGAGCCGCTATCTTTTTTATCTTGGAAGATATTGAATTTTGAATTTTTCGATTTTTCGATTTTTTAAGTTTGACCTTGAAAACCGGTAATAGAAATAACTCAAAGTTATTATTACATAAGTATGACACAAAAACTTGGCTTAGAAGAAATGCTTCGAATAATTCGAAATAAAAAGAAGAAAAGAATGAATGAATAGTTTTAACCTTTAAAACCGATTGGAGCACCGATGTCCCATAAAGAAAATTATTTTTTCTGCATTATCTAAAATATATATTTTTTATAGTTTGCACGTAATCGCAAAGTAGAATGTTGTAGGAATCTAAGGGCCTTGAAAGACCTGAGGATTAGCCGAGAGACGGCTTAGTGTAATTATATTCGAAATAATGGTTAGACTTCATTTCCATCATTTTCCACTAAGTCGTTTCTCGGCTTAAGTCGCAAATGTGTCCAGGGCATGAGATATTTCTTTTAAATCTTCAGCTATTTGCTATATGGTAAATATTTAAGTTCAAAAGTGAACAATTTTCAAATTATCGAATTCATGAACGAATTTTATTATTTTTTCATATTTTAAGCAAAAATCTTTTAGTATTACAAAGTACAATAACTATACATAATATTTTGCACAAGAACAACAATTATCATTCTTTGTTATTTTCAGAAAAACCTTTTTTAATGATCATGGGCTTATCTAGGTTCCAATCCCAGGTAATACATATCGAATCTGTTTTTGTTGTATTTTTCAAGATTAAAAGTTAAATGTTTCATTGATTTTGTTATCTGTCTCGTTTTTATTGTTGATTTTCGATAAGTGAAGAGCGTCTCATCCTCAAAGACTTCAAATATATCTTAAGATTTAAGTTTAAAGCTTGTTGATGAACTGAGGATGTAAAATAAACTGAACTTTAAATTTTCTAAATATAAATCAAAAATATCAAAATCGCAAAAAAAAAATATTTCAAAAGTGTAATAAATAATACTTTATTCTTGAATTTTGAACAATAAAAAAATAAACTATACAATATAATATATTATACACGGACTCCTAAAATATTATGTATGAAGATAGTACAATATGGAATGGAATCATCGATATATAATTCTGCAAGAAAAAAATTCTAACTAAATATTTTGATTAATCCCCCAAATGCTGAACATTATAGCTTTCTATTGTATTTTTTTTCAAGATCACCTTCGATCTATAAAGCCAGAAACTTATATTCAATTTGATTGGAAGCATTAAATTTTTATGGTATCTCTGCTAAATGTAAACGTTTGATTTGGTGTAAAAATCTTTTAAAAGTGATGTTCCACTATTTGCCAATTTATTGGTTTATTACGGCAATCGGATACAGAGCCATATGCACTGATTTCTGACCCACAATTCTTGGATGTCTGCTTAAATTTAGATCGAAAAGGTCAGGGAAACTAAAATAAATCACATGTTGACTTTGACAGATAAAACTTGTCATCAAGGATGCATCGGAACTCTTCGTAATCTGTCAGGTGTCAAAATTCAATTTTAATTTAACGGTCATTTTGAATTTATACATCATATATTCTGTCAAGTTTGGGTACGTACGTAGGCGTCAAATTTAATTCTCTTCACCCAACTGTCTAGCAAATGCATAATAGTGCAATTTCTAGATCACCACCGAGTTGCATGGAAAGCGCAAGAAAGACAAATTCTCTAAAAGAGTTACGTGGTATTTGCTTGAAATGATTTATGTGTATTTTTCAGTTGATATACCAACAATCCTCACTGATTAATTGCATATGCCTTGAGGATTTTACAAGTGGACACTTCAAACACTGATTGATAGGATTTGAGGTAACACAGTGACGCAGGCACGAGAGTGGAAATTTGTGAAATATAGCTATTGATAATACTCACAAGTAGTGTTTAAAAACACGATTAATTGTTGACTACTGTTACTGAAAAGCCACTTGAGCAATCTTATCAGCTGCAGATGCTTGTCCTGGCGCTTGCAGTTTAAATCAAATGGTAATCCACACTCTATTCAATATACAGCTAAACTTGCACCATGAGATTATGTGACAGTACACTGGCTGATCTGAAGCATTAACCGTGTGCTTCATATTTTCCTGACAATTCAATTTTTAAATTGCACTATATTGCATTTTCTTCAAACTTTTCGTCTCAAACAGCACAATGTCTATCGCTTCTAATTACAAGAATTAAAGAAAAAAAGAAAAAAACGATTTTAAACACACAATTTGTGCAATCTTCAAGTCCTTATCAATGATTATCAGAATAATGTATTAAATGCACAAACTCTCACTTTTCACCAGTTTCTTTATAAGACAAAAATTATTTTAGCTCTTTTATAGCATCTTCTGAAACAATCTGCCAATTTACACGAAAATGCGATACACTTGCCTCGAAAATTTCATATAAAAACGAAGAAAAAAAAATTGAATACTTGAAGGAGAGAAATTTATTGATAATATTGACTCCTAAAAACAAATATTTAGCATGTAGCACAACGGCCAAGGCGTCTGAACATCTCTATCATCTTTTTTGGCTTCTCATCTCTCTTATATGCTTTCAATATATTGCGAATGTGTGAATTAGTGTGGATTATGTACATAGAAAAATCCGATGAATGGCAATGTTTCAGAAATTATCTCAAGCAATGATACGTCCCGAAAAATTGATCATAAAATATATACTGTCCGGCTCATCACTTTTTTGCAAGCAGACAAATTAAATTCACCTTCATTTGTGCCACAAAACTGTCCCAATAAAACAATCAATATACTTGTATTGGCTTAAGAAATAGACATACTAAGCACTTTTCGTAGTTTTTTTTTTCTTTTATTCTTATTTCAGTAAAACATCAATTTTCGTCAAGTACTCGTAAATTTTCCATCAATTTGGTCGAAATAAAAGAAAACACAAAATCCGAAAGAAAAGCTATTTTGAAATTTTATAATATCCAAAAATTCGTATAAACTTCAAATCAATTGACTAAACATTTTTTCTTTAAAAACTCTGGGAGAAAAAAAAGTGACAACTCTTTACGGACCCGCGAAAAGCGAAACCACCGACCCGATTCAACGGCTGACTCGCAACTGAAATACTGCTCCACTGTTGAGTGTTGGAGTGATTCTACTCGGCGCTTTTTTTTCACCTCCTTCCCCCCAAAAAATGTTTCGCTGAGGCTTCCCGAAAAGAAAAAAATATGCTACTCTCATTCATCTACCAGTAAAGAATCTTCTATGATTATTGCCAAGACTTTCGCGCGATTTTTGCACAGAGAGACACCCAAAGCTGTTCAGTGTTGAGAGAGATGCCGGACAGTTTGAATATATGCTAGAAGATTTTATATATATACCCCCAAAAATTCGCATTGCACAGGAGAAGACAAAATTAGTTCAAGAGAGCGGAAGACGAACAGCGGAACGGAGAATATCCCTAACTGTACTACACTCGTGAAAAGCCCGCGCAAAACTGACCCGCTGATGAAAATAAAGTCCGGAGAAGCACTTGCGATTGCTTGGGAATCGACGAACAGACTGACGAATAGTTTGAGACTTGAGAGAGAAAGAAGTCAATCTGTGGATGTTGGTCCATTGCGATGCTTCATAGTTTCTCAATACACACAAGTTCTGTGACAATTTTTCACAAAATTTCAGTGTAATCTTTCACGTTAGAATATTTTTAAATTGACAAAGAACCTAATTATAAATGTTACAGTGACCATTAAAATTTCCTTTTTTCAAATAAAGGCTCATCATTATTAGACTTTTTTTTTTTAAACAAAATTATAATTGAAAACTGTTTATCATCATTTTCACCATGATCAAGGACACAAACCATAGTAAAATTATTTTCCATTAAAATCAACAAGGTATTTATGAACGTTATAATTCAGAAGAAAATGTAGAGAATCTCAGCCAAATGATTGTTTTTTTTTTAGAAATCTTAAAAAATTGATACATAATGTGCTTATGATTTATCTTTAACACTTTAAAAATATTTGGTGTGCGTCTTGGCTTACCAGCGTTTTCGACTTTTAACAATCAATGTATAGGGGAGACTGGGGCAAAATGGTACTCTGTACCATTTGGGATACGAAATTTGAACATCTTTGTTTATAGTAAAAGGTATATTACAGAAAAAACGTTATATTACTTATATTTTACTAGATAGGGTAAGGGCTCATAATTTTGGACAGTCTGCTTATAAGTATCGATGTTCCAAGTTTGAAGTGCGATATTTTCGATACTAATTGACATTTCTTGTTCTTTTCAGAAGGGTTGTTTAGAAACTTAGCAAGCTATTTATCGTCTTATTTTTACTAAAATTAGTTTTAATACGTTTAAAAATGAATTGATATGTAGAGGTGAATTTGGCTCTTATTTTGGACAACTTGTTTATTAATTTGGCCAACTTGGCTGTAAATTTGGACAGCTAATCCGCCTCAATAGGATGCCCATTATTCTTCATTTCATGAACCAATCTTACCAAGTCCTCTTCCTGTTTATGTAAGGGAAACGTAGAATATCACAAGAAGCCCGGAAAATTTCCATATCATTCATTAAAGTGAGTTGACTTCGGTACTCCAAGTACGTGCGGATTCGCTCATTCCCTAACCTTTCCGGCGGGAGCCTTTCAAGGCATTTCTCGCTACATCTCGTTCGTAGAGATGATGCTCTTTTGTTTCTCCAGGCATTTGTCCAACCTAGTCATCACAAAAGCTAAAACTTCACGAAATTTCGTGAGAAAAACACCTGTCCAAAATAAGGAGCATCACCTCACTGGTGAATGTCTAAGAAAATTTCCCATTTTTCACACGAAAAATATAATTCACAAGGCAAATCTCACTTCAGGTCAAATGTACATATCACCACTAACGTGAATCAACACAATATTCAATGGCTATTCAATAATATCACTCAAGAAAAGCGAAGAAACATTGTTAGTCCTTCGCCATAGCTAATTAAGACAGAAGTAAACACGAAGTTCTGTCATATTTCTCGTAAGCAATTGCTCACACTGAATTTTCAACAAAGCAATTTTAACTCAAATCATATTCAAAATTTAACGTATTTAGTGTTAAAATCTTCCAAAAAGAACAAATATTTAAATGGAATTCATTATTCATCAAATATTGGAATAAAAATCCATCATTTTAATCAATTTATTTTTAGTGTCCAATTTTACCCTCAAAGTGTCCAAAATAAGAAACTGGACAAAATTATGAGCCTTTCCCCTACATTAAATAATTTTCAACATTTTGACAAAAATGTCAATAGGGGTTCCCTGTGGAACAGACATTCCTCCGACCCTACTTATTTTCCAAAATTGCTATACTTTTGAATATTTTCTAAATAATTTGGATTTTTTGAATACGAATCCGCTATCTATTTTTGAATTTCACAAAAGTTCTTTTCTCCAGAAATCCTTTTATTAAAAATGGCCACTTGGGGTAAAGAGTAACAAAAGATTTTTTTTAGAAATTGGCTCGATAAGCGTATTTCCTTACAAAATAGAGGAAAATTACTTTCACCAAGTTGTAGAGCGGTAAATTTCCTACAAATGTAAATTTCCTATGTTAATTTCCTCCTAAACTATTAGTAAGTCTTACAAATTATCACATTTTCGACTTATTTTTTCCATTGAGTTTTTTTTTTGGAAAATCAAAAAATGCTGATTTATCTGAAAATTCTAATGAAAATTTATAAATTTGAAAAAAACAATTATGCTTTAATAGTTACAGTTAGAGTTTCATAGTCAGCACCAGCAGTGATTCTAAATTGTTAAAAATAAACCTAAACTCTTAAAAAGAATTTTGTGTTTAAGGTCCCATACTTTCTTTCTACAGCTTGAACTCAATGGTTTACGAGAACTCTTATCACTTTAATTCATATTTTCTTTTGCGCCCGTAGTCTAGGCAAATCATTTTTGCTATCTTTTGGTAATCTGATTTTATTGAACTGATTTAATTCTTCATAAGAACAAAGTTGTAAACTTGTCGACAATTCCCTAATGTGAAGTTCCAACAAATCAACATGAAAGGCACAATAAGTAGTTTCAATTATGTTAGGAAATATTAATAAATAGGCATTCGTTGAGCAACTTCAAATGAATATATATCGAGAACGAAATCCGGAAACCTTCGAAAATCATAAGTCAGTATCTTTAACCGTTTGATCTCTAGTTCTGAAAACAAATGAGCATACTTTTCTTATTCGCCCAAGAGGCCCAAAGATTGAAATTTTAGGTTGTGTACAACATCAAAAATTCTTTGATTTTTTAAAGAAATTTTAATTGAAAACTTTCTAGAATAAATATTTAACAAGTAATTTGAGGTTATACTTTGGATATATCAATAAGAAAAAAATTATCACTTTACTTATCTTTACGATATTTATAACTGTGGTAAAATAACATTAAGTTTTTTCTTTGATTACAGGGTATGATTCGTTTTTTTTTAATATAACCTGTAATTTTCCAAGGTTAGGTTATATCTAACTATCTAACTTTAAATTGTGAAGCTCAGAGGCAAAATGGAACATATTCTATGCTCTAGCCATAGGATATGTTCCATTTTGTCTCTTAGCTTCATAATTTTAAAATGATGTTTTTACTGAAAACAAACAGTGAAGTCCAACTGCTTTTATTCTAAGAATTAATTGAGATTTTAAAATTTATTCCTTTCAAAATTTTAATAGTTTTTCAATGTTATATCAATAAAAACAAACTTTTTAACTCGTGGAAACAGCGTGCTAGAAATACTGGAGATAGAATATTCATACCTTGGGATCAGTTTCTCACAAATAGATGATCATTTGAGAAAGAATTTCTAGCCGGGAAGACGCTAAAAAAGCATAGGTCTTAACGGTCACTGAATTTAAATTCTTAACATTACCCATGCAGTGAGCACAGTTAGCTGAAAAATGCAGCATTTTTAGCATATTTTTGCTGAGTCGATCAGCAATATTATACTGACCGATCAACAGTTCTCGAACATCAAGTGCTAACCAAATATATGGAAATTTAGTTAGTGCTCACTGGTTAATTCATTATAACGTAGAGTAACTATCTAAAAAAAAAAAGAATTTGCCATCCAGAGTTCAAATCAGGAAAAAGGATGGAAGAAAATTTTATCAAAATTAATCCGATGTCAAAATTTCCGTACGTCAATTCGAGTAAAAAGTTTGCATAACTTTCCGGAAAGAGAGGAAACAGCAACGAAAATGCATTTCGACCTCTGTAATTTTATTCAATGTATTTATGTATTTATTATTTATTCAATGTAATGATATTTATTTTCACCTAGTGCCACCGAGTATGAGATAAGGTGATACGGTAATCAAGAATTTGCGTAAGAATTCCAATGAAAATGCATAAATTAACGAAATACAGTGAGCATTTTACTGTCAATGTGATTCTGCCCTAAAATACAAAAATATAAACTATCCAAAATTGTTTAGTTTGCAATCAATATGTCATTAATATATTATGCGATAGATACGAATGCATTAACCCATTCAGTCAATGTACCAGAAATACTTGAGATAGAATGTTCATATTTTGGGATTAGTTTCCTACAGATTAGTAGATGATTTTTTTGAAAAGAAAATTTTTTTATCTTATATGGGGGCGCGGGGAGCCTCAGTCAAACACACGTCTTAACGGTCACTGAATTTAAATTCTGTGCATTAATTCATTACAAACTCTATTGCTTTAGATAGAGTAACTATCCAAGAACACCAATTGGCAACTAGAATTCAAATCAGGAAAGAGGAAAGTGGCCAATTTTAACAAATTCGACGGGATGTCGTATTTTCCGTCCGCCATTTTGAGCAAAAATTTTGCATGACCTTCCGAAAAGCAAGAAAATAATAACAAAATGTATTTTCATCTCTGTCGGACTATTTTTCCCAAGTAATTGAATAACTAACGTTACTAAAAATCCATTCCCGACAGCTATTCGGATAAAAATTGCCCAGAAATAAATCATCAAAAATCACTCAATTTGCGTATGATGTATAATACAATGGTAAGGAATGGGTTAACTCAAAGGAATGCCTAATTGCTAAGTATTTATATTTATAGGTTAGGCACAACTATAATTTCCTTACCATACAAAATAATAAAGTCGCCACCTGAAGACAAATTTTAGAGGTTTTTTTTTAAAGTGTTACTGTGTTATCACACTTACACATTAAAATTTTAATATGATTCACATTAATTGTCGCTGATGAGAGTCCAAATGTGAAATTTTGTGTGTTTGAATCATTTTATATTCAAAATTTGATCTATTTGTTGATAAAAAGGTAGACTTGGCCCGCAAAATTTGATATAAATTGATTTATAGCATTAATGCGAAAAATTAATGTGATTTTTTTTTTAATTTTTTAATGTGAAAAATATTTATGCTTTAGGTAAATTTAAACTTATTTTTGCAGGCCAATTCCACTTCTTTATCAATAATTAGAAAAACCCGAAATATTAAGTGACTCAAAGACACAAATAACATATTTGGACGCTCACAAGCGACAATCAATGTGAATCACATTAAAATTTTAATGTGCAAGTGTGATAACACCGTTAATCTCTTATGAATTTTTCAACAAAAACAAATCATGCTATTAGTATCTCAAGAAATCAAAGTTTGGTCAAATTAACAAAAAACAAACAAAACAAAAAAAAGTTTGTCAAATAACATTCTTTTCATAAAACCTTAACACTTGGAAGGACCCTAGTGGCAGCCGCTGCCAATTTAGTTTTCAATGTTATTTTTTATAGTGAAGAATATATCATTTCGCCTGGAGGCCTGATTGAATGCGTGCAGAATTTATCTAGCTATTTTTTCGTTATAAAATTTTTAATAAAAATTAAATATTAGTGTAAATATATTGCAAAAACAAAAAACTGCACTCGGAAGGACCAAGTGGCAGTTGCTGCCATTTGCATTTTATATGGGAGTTTGACGTTCTGCAGATGTAATTTTCTTGATTGTTAGTGTATAAAAGCCCTAAAAGAACAGTTTGAAAGTGTTTTTGCTAATTATTGAGATGAAATATAGGGAAAAGTGACATACCTTTAAATGCGTCAAAATCAGAATGCTTCAATTTTTTCTTATTTCCCAAAGCTAAAAATCCATTTTGTTAAGCGAAGTTAATAGAAAATAGTTAATAGTATTAACTATTGTTCATAAAGTAGAATTTTTCCTTTGAAAAATAAGAGAAAAATTAAAAATTCAAAGGCTGCCGTATTAAAAGGTACACCACTTTCCCTGACTCCATGATTCTGATAAAGATGACAACATCGAATGGTTAAAAATCTTTAGATACAGTACCCAAAGAAATGAAATTTCTGGTTCAGACACCAGAAAAGAACTGACTAAAGCTCCGAATGTTAAAATGTAATTAAAAATATCAAAATATTATGTAAAATTCGATAAGTGGCAGCGGCTGCCACTTGGTCCTTCCGTGACACTTTTAGTTAGGGTTCTACGAAGTGTTAACAAGATTCATTTGTCCAAATAACAAAACTTTTTTTTTCAGAGTAGTGAAAAATTTCATAAAATTCATGAAATATTCAACACTAAATCGATCTAATAGCCTTTTTTTTGTGTGAAAGCTTCTTGAACTTGAACAGCTTTCTCCTGGTATATTGCCTAAATTGAGGGGTTTACGAACAGCTGATGGCTATAGACCTAACCCCCCACTCCGTGAGGAGAATCTTCGTGCAGAGGAAACAAACCTAAAACACCACGCCGCAGAGCAGAAGAGAAAATCATCGCGCTAAAACCCTACCAAATATCCCTAATACTGTCTTTTTTTTTATTTCTCACATTGGAAATAATTTTATTTCATGGCAAAAAAAAGTCAAACAGAATTGATAATTCAGCTGAAACAAATATCTGTTTGTTGAACAAAAGAAAAATCAAAAAAAAAAGAACGAAAATAAGTTAGAAAAATTACCTTCAATGGCTTCTTCTTGGCTATTATTTGCTATTGTTCCCGGATTTATCATCTCCTCCCGTGCCATTGCGTTTCTCGACAGGGACAGATTTTTCCTTGGGTTCGGTGGCTTTTGCTGAGGATTCCTGAATGAGGAAGAGGCTGTGTTGGCCTCCACCGTCAGCTCTGAGGACGCGCTTTCCATTGACTTGAGCTCCTGTAAGTTGTGTAGGCAGAGCTGAATCCTCATCAGAACCCAGGCCTAACTGATAACAATCGCCCATTCCCCAGGCAAATACTGTTCCGTGTGAAGTGACAGCAAAACTTTGATTGTCCCCACATCCGATGCTTTCAATGGAGTATTTTCCCAAATTTGAGATGCGTGTCAATGCAGTGGCATCTTCTGAATCTTCACCCAATCCCAATCGTCCGTACTCTTTTCGTCCAACGACATAACACTGATTATCTTGAGTGAGAACCAGTGTATGATTTTGGCCACCATCAATTGTCTTCACTTCCTTCATTTCTGTTAGACTTGGCCTAAAGAGAAGTGTCTTGTCCCTATCTTTCCCCGGCAATGCCAATTGATTGTGATTGTTCAAACCGAACCCAAAAATTTTCTGTGTTGCATGATCACGGTAGAATGTGCAGAAATTTGTGGCCCAGATGCCATCAATGAAGCGACTCTTGCGCGTGGGAACAATTTCTGGCTTTAGCAATTCACTTTTTCCACGACGGGAATCACCTGAAGCTGACCTGAATGTCACTCTGCCAAGTTGTCCTTGTTCCCCACATCCAACAGTGTATAACTTCCCTTGGGCTGAGAGGATCACAAGATGATCGGCACCCGAGGCAATATCAACAACCTTGACGTCCGGAAGAAGGGCTACGGGAATGCGTTTATTGCCCTCTAATGTGAGACCCATATTTCCATGAGAATCCCGGAAGGAACCCCAGGCATAAATTGTGCCATCTTCGAGAAGGCATGCTGAATGAGAATCTCCAGCGGAGATTTTCACACAAACACCTCTCAAATCAACCTTCCCAGCTGTAAATTCTGCACCCTCCTCTGACGTATCTCTACCCAGAGCACCCTCGTCATTACATCCAAAAGACCAGACTTCTCCATTGGATGTGAGGCAGAGTGAGTGCATTCCGCCAGCCCGGATATCAACTACATTTTTTAGGTCACTCAAGACGCTTGGACGCGTTTTCTGTGACACATCCTCACCCAAGCCTAATTGCCCTACCTCATTCATACCGCAAGATAGCACATTGCCCTCTGCTTTGGGACGCTGTGGCACAGGAAGATCCAGCTCTGTAATAAAACCCAAAAAACAGAGATTTAAATAGGAATACTAGAAGAATAAATAAGCTTCATGTTACCTTTTGCCTTTGGTAAACGCGCTTTTTTTGTCTGCGGTTCATCATTCTTAGACACCGCTTGCCTCTTCTTTATGTTGGGCATCTGTAGAGTCTCTACAAAATTAAATATTAAATCAGCAGAGAACCAGAATATACTTATTAAAAAAAAATCCCCAAAAAACGTGATTTTTTCCGCGAAATTTTGTGAAATGCGCAAAAATTTGAGGTTAGATTGCCAAAGCTAATTGAATTTTCTTGTTTTTTTCCCTTGTCTCTTTTTGATCCTAGATATAGTGATTTCAAAAAAGTATTTCAATTGATGTTTTCTCAAATTCCACTTACTGTTATTGCGATAATGAAGATGAAAAATTTTCTGGGATTAAACAGGCTTGCCTCTCCACACACTTTCTGCTTTCCAGAGAACCCTCCTTGCAATAAAACCACAAAAATGACAGTTAATTTTTACCTAAAATTCGAAACATATGTGTTTAGAAATTATTCCGACAGTTGGCGCAGTAATGCAGCGTCTCTAGAGCAAGCTTTTAACGGATTTTCCACACCTTGAAAAACACATCAAAAAAAGTGTCTTTGTGGCTATTATTACGCATTACAAATGGGAAGCAAATTTTGAGAAAATTATCAGTAAAAGATAAATTAAAACCACAGAAAACTGTTGTGAAATTGTGCAGAAAGACATTATTGAAAAATGTAAGTAGATATTTTGCCGTAAATACCTAAAATTTGATAAATAAAATAAGTAGGCAGATGTGACAATGGAAAGACAAAAAAATTATCATTCTGGAAGAATTGGGAAAATAATTCCAAATAGACCCCCCATGTAACATAGTTAATATTATCTTAAATACGTGAGGTAAATGCTAAAATTTGTGTTTCAATTTGCATTGCAGGTTGCGAGAAGAAGATGGGTTTGTCTGCGATATGGAAGTATTTGAAAATTCCGGGAAGAACCTGGCGGAGTATTTGCTGAATCGACAAGGCATAAAGGTGTCTAGAAGAAGACTCTTTGAGTTTGATCGGGATGAGGAGAGTGAAGAGGTGTCTATTAGATTTGTAGAAAATCACCAGGGATTTCCAATACTTCAACGCAATTCCCCCTCCTCGAGTTCTACATCAAGTACCACATTTGTGAGATTTAAGCCTTCTACAGCAAGTACTCCATTTCCTAGAGAAAATCTCCCATCCTGCCCACGGAAAATCGTTAGCGTGTCATATCCTAATGCTCCTCAAAGACTTGTCAGTCCAGAGAAAACTCCTAAGCGAAATAGCCGAGGCAGTACTCAATCTTCCAGTATTTCTGATCCACAAAGTCCTCATGGAAATCGCAGGCAAATTACTGTAAATCCCCAAGTATTGAGTCCAACTCCACCGTGTCCACCCTATGCAGATGAGCCTATAGTAAGCTCTGCCAAGACTGTGGTGGAAAATATTCGGAATATTTCAGAAACGATGAAAGAATCAGAAAAGTCTAAGATCCAGTCAATTCATGAGAAGAGTAAGCAATCTAAGAAGACCATCAGCGTAACTGAAAAGCCATCAAGCAGAGAAGTTCAATTTTCCATGACAGATGACGAGGATGATCCCGACGTACCAAATCCAGAAGTTGTCCAAACAAATACAAACCGAGAAATACAGAGAATGTCCATCTCTGAGCCTCCGATAATTGATCTGAGGTCGCCACAGCAAAAAAATGATGCATCGTCTGGCTTCGTAGATTTCAGTGCCCAGTCTTCTAGGACAACCGCAAATAAGCCCAAAAGCGGAACTGCTGAAATTGCCACAGGCAATAAATCCGTGATCCCAGAACTACCTGAAGAGAGCACAAATCTTCTATCTCTTTGCAACCAGCGATCTCAGGTTTCTCTGGTTCCAACAGCAACATCGACTGTGACAAATGATTCCGGGGTCTTCAAGGCGCCCCTTGCTACAGGAAAGAGGGGCAGGAAGAAGAAGGTAAGTTTTCTGAACTTCGTCATGTATATTTTTTTTTTTACAATAGATTTAGGGCAGAATCACATTGACATTAAAATGCTCACCGTCACCGTCAAAGCCTCACCGAATTTCGTTAATTTGCGCATTGTCATTGCAATTCTTACGCAAATTCTCGATTACCATCATTATTCTACCTGCCGATTTTACTCTGACGTTTTTTGAATTTTAACGGTATATTCCAGTGTATTCAGAGAAAATCTGTAGATTTTCTGCTGAATTTCTGCTAGAAAATCTGTAGATTTTCGGCAGAATTTCTGCAGAAAATCTACAGATTTTCGGTAGAATTTCTGCCGAGAAAATCGGCATACCCGGCGGGACCAAAATACACAGTTCACATGACATACAATGTATTTACGACTTATTCTTAAAGGGAAAAATACATAGTTACACATGTATTATGTATTTGATGAGGACTTGTCATTCAAAAATACAAGTTCACTCACATACACAGTATAAACTACGTATTTCTGTACTGAGAGTACATAGTTGTACGAAAACTCCGTATAAACTACGTACTTGTAACTGCAAAATAACTTTCAACACACACATACAGACGCACACGACCAAATGGCGACCAAACAAACTTGTCACATGCACCTGCCGTTTTTATTTCCAAATATTGACGAAATTATAGAAGTCACAAGGATTTTAATATATTTTATTCAACCAGAGATAACGAGTGAACAAATTAGATAATCACAAAGTATCATGTTAAAAAAATATTTTCCAAAAACACTCGCAGAATGGAATAAAAACACGCGTATTTTAGGTTTGCAACTTCTTTGATATTTTCACTTCACTATTTTCTACAGATAACACAGCGTCGCATAATTATTATATTATTATAATCACTGAAATTACTAATAATTGTAACACATAATTTGTAAACAGAATATTCCAATGGAAAATATTTCCCGTTGTCAAAACAGCTGACAACACGCCTGCCAACAGCATTTTCTGTCATACGGGGTTTTTATTATATTTACGATGTATGTAATACTACGTATTTACTCTGTAAGAGATAATACTTCACACGGACACACTCACACCAAAGCACACTTCGGGTCTCATTTGGTGCAAATAGTACTGAGTAAAATGTATGGGCGTACATGATGATACTGAGTATTCGTACAACGTATATACACAGTTTATACGTAGTTTGGTCCCGCCGGGTAGTGTCCATTACTTCACAAAAATATTGTTGATTTATGTAGAAACTGTAGGAGTTATAAAGAAAATGGTATGCTCTGCTTAACAAGCATTACCGATTAAACATTTTAAATAAGTAAAAAGATGCGAGCAAAAATACTAATTTTTTTAAAAATCGCCCATGGAATGATACAAAAACACGAAATTTAGGTCGATACTCTGCTTAAAATTTTCACTTCACTTTTCTCTACTTGTAACACGGCGTCGCAGAATTCTTTATTTTATATAAACACCGTGATATCACAAAAAATAACTATTGAATTTTGCAAACTTCAGTGAAAAATTTCTCCATCTCTTCTGACACGTCTTGTCTGGAAAGTCTGGAATGTAGAAAAAATCTACAGAAAATCGGCAGAATATCTACAGAAGTTCGTCAGAGATTCGTCAGAAAATCTGCCGAAATATTCTGACGAATTTTGTCCCAAGCCCAAATAAAATTCGTAAGAATATCTACAGAATTATCTGCAGATATTCTGTAGAGGTGTAGATTTTCTCTACAGAAATCTTAAAGATATCTGCAGATATTATTTGACGGGAATATAACAAAATTGAAGAAATAAAACGAAAATGCAATAAGCGGTGTGCAAAAAAAACTAGCAAAAAATCCTAGTTTTTTTTTTTGCTCACCGTTTTATCGTATTTTCGTTTTATTTCTTCAATTTTTTAAAATTATTTTCACCTTAATGCCACCGAGTATGAGGTAAGGTAATACGGTAATTCAAAATAGGCTTAAGAATTGCAATGAAAATGCGTAAATTAACGGTGAGCATTTTATTGTCAATGTGATTCTGCCCTTAGAAATAGAAAAAGGGTGTCAAAGCGTCCTAGGCTTTGCGAAATGCTCGAACTCGTGATTTTTAGATGCTATGCCTCAAGAATACTTTTGCATCATTTATCATTTACCTGTTTACAACCGATTCAAGCCTATTTATAAATCACTCGAAAAGATCTAGCAAAATAGTTTTAAGAGTAATAGAATTGATTTTCGGACGAAAATTACTTATCCGATCATAAACCGGAGTATTCCCGTTTCACTACTGATTGGAACCGGTTTATAAATCACTCAAAACACTCAAAATACAGTAGACTCTCGCAAATTCGGCTCTTTTAAGATCGGGCTACTTTTTATTTCGGGCAGCGGTTACATTTGAAAAAAGTTTGTTGTCGTTTTTCAAGTTTGATTATGATTATCAAATGAATCAAATATGCTCAAATTTGGCATGGTTTGTCTTAGTTTTGATGTGATTTTGCATTATTGAGGGATTTTCATGCAATTTACGATATATATGAGTGTGTAAACTCAATATCTATAAGCACATGTCGCCCGAATTTCTGTCTAATTCGGCTGACATTTCGGTCCTATATGCCCGAATTTGAGAGAGTCTACTGTATTGAGTAAAATACATTTCAGACATGAGTAAATAATAATCGGATTTTGAATAAAAATAAGTTATTAGTTATAAACCGGTTCAGTTTCATCAGAAATTCCAAGACGTTTCCAACAAATCCTAACACGATACCATTCGGAGGAGAAATGCGCTCTCTAGAGCCTTTTTTAACCTTTGACCTTGAGAAACCGTTATTAGGAGGCTTTTGGTCTAGGGGGAAGTGGGGGGCACCTTTGAAATTGGGATTTTTCACCTGTTTTTTTTAAGGGGTGGCAAAGCGTCCCAGGCTTTGCGAAATGCTCGAACTCATGATTTAGATGCTATACCACAAAAGTACTTTCGCATCATTTACCGTTTACCGGTTCTCAACCGATTTGAACCAAGTCATAAATCTCTCAAAAGACCCCCCAAAATAGTTTTAAAATTAATAGGATTGTTTTTCAGATAAATTTTTTTTATAGGTTATGAACCGGTTCATTACCGATTCAAAACCGATTGGAACCGGTTTAGTTTTGTCGGAAATTCCAAGACCTTTCCAACGACCCCAAACATGATCCCATTTGCTTGATAACCTGTCTTGTCTTTTTAATCTTGTCTTTTTAACCTTTGACCTTGAAAAACCGTTATTAGGAATGATTCAACGGTATTTTCGTATATAAACGAAATGTTCCCCTGGATAATAGGGCGTTTCAACTAGGAAAAATTTTTTTTGGCACTATTCTCACGGTGCTGTATTTGATGAGACAAGAAAATTTTTCTTCTACGACCATATGATCAGACGCTGTTTAGAGGTGGCTGAACGACCCTCTCTGTAGAACAAATTTCTGATTTTACCGGATTTTACACTACAGAGAGGGTCGTTCAGCCACCTCTAAACAGCGTCTGATCATATGGTCGTAGAAGAAAAATTTTCTTGTCTCATCAAATACAGCACCGTGAGAATAGTGCCAAAAATTTTTTTTCCTAGTTTGAAACGCCCTACTGGATAATCTCTAAAACACGTCTAAAAATGAAAAAAAAATCGCACGACGCGTTTTTGAGCAATCCCAAAAAAAACTAGTTTTGGAGGGGAAAATGAGGGGCATGTTAACGATCCTTGGGTCGACTTATGGGGGGGGGTCCCCCGAAGGTCCGAAGTCTCTATCTCTAACCGTTTGTCCTCTACAGCTGATGACAGCCGGACGAACAGACGGACAAACAGCGTGACGACAGTTCTCAGAAATCGTCTGAAACGTAAAGATTTGTTGAGAAAAGTCATCTCCGAGGGGGGAAGGTGGAAATTTGGGGAGGGGGGTGAAAAAATCGAGGGATTATAAGGGAAGTGTTCCACGGATCGGAATGTTAAGAGACATTCTTAATATTTAGCTGAAAATATGAGCCCCAAAACACTATTTAAAAAACAAAAAAAAACTAGTATGCCAATTGATACATTAGTTATCCATTTAACTATTTCCGTGTATTTACGCTTTTATTATTTGCGGAAATTAATAATATATAGCTTTAAATGCAAGGATGCAGTATGTTCCGCGGATCGGAAGGGACTTAATCAGGATCGAAAGGGGGTGAGCCACGAATCGGCAGACGTTTTTGATGAGGATTCATCTGCTTTCTTGGCATCCGAATCACTCTACAAGGCTTCATTGAACCTTTTTCGTCACTATTGCACTGTGTACTGTATATTTACATGAAAAAAAAACTTCTAAAATTGTTTTTAATAACACTTTCACTGGTAAAGTGTCTCTTTACAACAAAAATGACCAGTGATAAGCCCAGATAAGCTTATGGTAGCTGAGATTCTTTACAGGTGACCTCGAAATGTGTGCAACTCGGGGTGCTTGCAACTCGGAATGCGTGAAAATTCGATTGTGAGTTGAATTTTGGGGGTAAAGAATCGCGTCGAGCCAATTTCATCCATTTCGACAGTCGTTAACAGTTTACTCGACGCGATTCTTTACCCCGAAAATTCATCTCACAATCGAATTTTCACGCATTCCGAGTTGCAAGCACCCCGAGTTGCACGCATTTCGAGGTCACCTGTAAAGAATCTCAGCTACCATAAGCTTATCTGGGCTTATCACTGGTCATTTTCAATTTGTTACGTACCTTTATCCAGGACTCGTTGTTTCCGATCATTTTGCGAGTCCCACTTTTTCAGATTCACGTAGGGTAAGTGTGCCAAATTCCGGCCAGCTTGCAATTCCGGCCACCTTTTTTGTTCCTCGAATTTCCATGAATTTTTACTTTTTACATACTCTAGAGATTATACAATGCAAAAGAATAACAAAAAATGTAGCTTCGACAAACGAGATGACGTGAAAAAGATATTGGAAGAATTCCCGAAGGGCAAGGAACTGTGAGAATGAAGGTGGCCGAAATAGGGTACCAAAGCTATGTCTACATTTTTATTCATTTTAAAATGTATTAGGAATGATTTTAGAGTAAATAAAGATGATAAACGCTTAAAGATGATAAACGGTTTACAAGGTTCCAAGCAACACTCCTTAAGAAGAAGAAATTAAAAAAAAACAAATTTTATTAAAAATATAAGATTTCAAACTTAAGACTTTGGCGCTTGCATGCAACTATGCTGAAATTTGGCAGACTTATCCTATATTACTTCACTTCTATTACTCTACTTCACTTTTCGTTCGTCAATCTTTACACAACTTCCCTTTACACAAATTATTTTATTCTTTTTTTTTAATCACTAAAATATCACAAAATTTTGTTTTAGTTAGTTTCCACTATTCACTATAGGCCAACTATTTTCAAGAAAACACTGAATATAGAAAACCCAAAACTAATTTATTTGTCACTGAAAATTACCTTTTCCATTTAAAATCAATTTCACTGAAAATCACGTTTTGTACTGAAAATCACGTTTTGTACTGAAAATCACCTTTTCACCGAAGATCTCTGTTTTCCACTGGAAATCATCTTTCACTGAAAATAAATACTTCACTTTTAAGCACTTTTTTATCAGACACAAACCACAGATTCAATAGCATGAAAACACTTTGCGTTCATTTTGTTGTTTTGTTGTTTTTTCTCTGACCTGTCACACAAAACTGAAGATTGTAAGCAAACGAAAGGTCAAAATGAGTTCAGCTTCAGAAAATAAGTTAGTAAGACTATAACTGAGGATACTGTAGATATTTCAACTTCAAATAAGTGATATTATCGCAGTAAATGCGATTTATAGAATGACCGCCTGGAGGCGGTCTTACCCGTTAGAGGGTTAACCAAAAGTGACCACCTTATCGCCCTTCACAAAATTTAAAGGATTGCAGCTGAAATAATTGTTAGAGAAGGGATAAGATACCATCGTTAGATTTAGGGGCGCGGAGGGGTGGAGAGGGGAGGTACGAGAGTATAGCATATATTCTTTATATTCTTTTGAAATCCGTTAATAAACATAAGAGATAGAGTCCGGTCCATATGGATATAGTAAGGGTCGGGGTACAGTGGATTGGGGTAGAGACGGATGGGACCCATTATATTAGAAAAATCTTGCTCTCAGATACAATATATGCTAAAATTTCATCGAAATCCCTTCATATACACCGAAAATGCAGTCCGGTCAAGACATTTTTTTGTTATAGCTCGGGTCAGGGAACATCGAGGGAGGGGTGTGACCCACCATTGGAAAGGTCTCGACCCCAGCTACAACATTAAAATTTAAAGAAAAAGCATCGTCTAGTTTTCGAAATATTCGAAAATCGATTTTTCGATTAATCGGACTTCCGATTAAATCGGATAAAATTGGGGTGTCACAAGGGTTGTAGTGCTCCACGAGAGCTTTCCAAAACACCAATTTTTTTTTTTTGCATTCCGATAATTAGAACCGGAGATATGGCAATTTTAAAATTGAATTTTTGAGCCCCTCTAGCTCAGGTCAGGGGGGTCGGAAAGGGTTAAGTTTGGTATCGATCGAAAGCTCTTAGGCCCAGCTATAACATACTAAAATTGGAGATTGATCTATACTATAGGGGCGGAGTTATTGAGAAAACAAAATTTTGGGTATGTTCTAAAATGGCGGAAGGGGGGGGTCTGACTTCACCAACTTCTAGCCACCTATCGATATTTAATCTTTGCCGAAAACCGCTTGTCGATATCTCTCTCCGTTCTCTCTCCAGAAGAGCTTATATACGACGGACGGACGTGACGGACCGTCCACGAAAATCGATTTTTGGCGAACATGATTTTCGTGATCTATGAGTGTCAAAATGTGTACATCCGAAATTTGGGCCCGATCTGACGAGGTCGGAATTCACCTGTGACCACAAAAGCTGAGATTGTATGTAAAGAATCTTAGCTAAATACAAGCATCTGAAGTTACGTTTTCTTCTAAATAGTCAAGAATGATGATTTTTTTTGACGTCCTGTTTTTGATTCTCACCTCCTTAAAGGATTAAACTTTGTAAAATTATTTTATTGTCAAGGAATTTTGTTGCAATGGTTTTTTTTTTATAATATACTTCTCAGAAATTGGATTCTCCGTTAGCTAGAATGATTCAACTGGAGAGTAGCATCAGGAAATCTGTTCCACGTGAACTTGGTGTTTCTAAGAGGAAGTTGTACTCCAAGGGTAGTGAGGAATTTTTACATGAAGCCCTGGTAGATGATATTGGTAGAAAGGATTCTGTTTCACATGAATTGCAACAACAGCAGCAGGAGCTTGAGGTTGAGCTGGACTCTGATGAGTTAATGGAGGCTGAAGCTGAGGTATTTGATATCGCAAATATTACTCAGCCTTGTCATATTGCCGTTGAGCGTATAAACATTACTAATGATTTGAAGATGTTGACTGAGAAAGAAAAACAGGAATACAAGAAGGCTAAAAAGGAGAAGAATTTTAATAAAGATAAGGATATGAAGAAACAGAAAGAGAAGGAGGAGAAAGAGAAGAAAAAGATGGAGAAGGAGAAGAAAAAGGAGGAGAAGGACAAGAAGAAAAAGAAGGAAAAGAAGAAAGAGGATGAGAAGCCACTTGAAGAGCAGGAAGAAAATATTCCAATTCGACGATCTCAACGAAAACGATATGCTCCAATGGCATTCTGGCTGGGAGCTCAACGATCACCACTTATGGTCAGAACTTATAATGAAAAGATAGATTTAAAAAAGAGATATGTTAAACAGGGATCTAAATCTACACCAGTTATTAAAGGGGACTTTACAGTTTTGATGGAGAAAAAGGAAAAAAAAGAGAAGAAATCGAAACCTAGAAAAAAGATTAAGTTTTATTCAGCGAAAAAAAAACGAAATAATACTAAGCAAACTGAAGTGTTTGAACCTCAGCTGGATGCAGAACTCGAAGAGCGTACACAGTCTCCTGAAAAAGTGGTAGACAAAGAAAGTGGCAAGAGTAAAAGGCAGAAGGACCGTGCTAAAAAGCTGGAAAATCAAGTGGAAGTACATGAGAAACAATCGCAGTTGCCAAACGCGAAAGACAAAAGAAATGAAAAGGAAACTTATGAAAAAAATGATGACCAGAAGAGGTCTGAGCAATCTTTGGCATCAGATGCTCAAAGTAGCGTTAGCGTAGTCTCGTTTGGCGAAGAACTCTATAATTTGTCAGAGACGGATAAGATGCTTGGAGCTCTTGTTATTAATGCTTGTAAGAACTTTTAAAGCAATATCAATGCAATTGGTAATTATCTTTTTTTTTTCAATCCTAAATAGATATTTAAATTTTTCTTGTGATAGCATCTCAATCATGCGAACATTTCGAGATGAGGACCATTATTGATGGCATTCATATGTTTGTGGCACGTGATCACGATGGTTATGGATATTTTCTCTTTGAACCAGGCACCAAGAAGAAGTGTTGCAGAGTTACACAAGAATATTTGGTAAATTTCTTAGGATTCTTGTTTGAATTTTTTTTTTTAAATATAGAAAAATTAATTTTTTATATCATTATTTGTACAGTATTTGGCTGTCGTGAAGGGAACTTTCTTTACAAAAATTAATGGATCTGCAAGAGAAGTAAATGAAAACGACATGATTGTTCTTCATAAAGGTAAGATTATTTTTTTACAGGAATTTTTGGAAATATGTTTCATTTGGCACTGATTTTATAATTTACATTGAGGTATTATCATCGAGTAAAATTTGAAATTTCGGACAACGCAGGGTTTCGAACAAACTAATTCAAAAGTTCGAAGATTGGCAATCATAAGCATAGATTCAGCTATAATATTAAAAGTTGGGGAAATATGAATTAGTTGACCAATTAGTTACAGTATCTTCTTCATTTAGTTACCACAACTAAATTATATTAGTTAATGGGTATTGTAACATATTACTTTTTTTTTATTTATTTAAATGAAACACTGCCTTTGAAACTGTTCCTTAAAGGCACGAAATTTTTTGCCTCCACCACTGTCTTAGCGTTGACACCTAACGATAGCTCTGCAGTTTTTTTTTTTTTAATAGGGGGAAGTACATGCCTTCAAATAATGTGAATTTTCTTTTATTTCCCTAAGAGACTTACACATAATTATCCTGTAATTATCAATAATTGATGATAAGCTAATTAATATTTAATAGAAATGTTTAATTCTTTTAGGAAGAACAAAAGAAAATTCACATTATTCGAAGACATGAACGTTCGAAGGGAGAGTACTTTCCCCTAATGGTTTTAACAAAGGTAACACCTAGTACTTCTCTGTTTGTGAAGGTGACAAAATTTTCAATTTGTAGTGCCTGTATCTAGACAATTCGTTGACCTAGACCACGATATAGATACAATATGAAAAGGCCTTGATATCAGCTAGGGGAAGAGCGCATAAGTTTGGACAGTTTATAAATTTGGACACTGAGGGTAAAATTGGACACTAAAAGCAAATTGAATAAAATTATGTATTAGGTGAAAAAAATATTAAAATTCATTCATGAATGCGATAATATAAAAATACGTTAATTTTTAACTCAAATATTTACTACACATAAGCAAATAACTAGAGATTTGTGTAAAATGTCCTAGATTCCTATGACCTTCTACTTTGTGATTATGTTATAAATTTTGGAAAATAAGAAGTTAGAGATTTAAAAAAAATCATTTTCTTTGTGATACACAACACATTGGTGTTTCAATCGTCCTTATAAGGTTAATTCAAGTTTTTCATCAGAAAACAGTTACTACAGTATAAAAATTTGCTTAATTATTTATACTTTCAATTTTAAGAAAATTGTGGCGCAGAAACTACCCGAATGACTACAATAAAATAGTATCTGATGAAAATTTAATGAGCAAATTTTGCTCATAAATTTGCTCAATTCTCATTAATTTGCTCGTTAATTATCAATCGTATTTATGCTATTTTAATCTATTTAAACCAATTTTTGTGACTCGAGCCCATTTTTTTATCACTAGAGTAAATGTCCTAATTCAAAACCATTTCCAGACGCTTTAACTTTGACAGAAGATTCAACACTTTAAGTTCAATTTTTTTCTGAAGAGCATTACTTAAATTTGCTCCGTGACTCTTCTAAGAATGTTACAGTTTAGTGAAAATTCTTTAAATATAATTTGAAAACTTCTTAAATACAAGAAAAAGGGACAGATAATCCTAACCGGCTTATATGTAGGTGAGATTCTTAATGTGAGCTAACTCGGAATGCATGTAAATTCGATTTAGAGCTGAAGTTGGGGTACGCCATTCAGTTATCTTGAATCAAATTCGTGAAATTATACAAATTTTGTATTTAAACCAAAATATCAAAGATTTGGATGGAATGACAGAAAAGTGATATATGGGTGAAATGTAGACCAGAATGTTCTCTATAACTTTGCAAAAGAACGTGATGTTATTGGTTGCTCAGAAGCCGAGATAATCGAGGGTTTTTGATTCTGAACTCGTTTTTTCGACCAGAAAAAATAAATGTGCTGAAACACATTTTGGCCAAGTTTGAGCTCGATCGGACGACATGAAATTTTGTTAGGATTATAGTAGGTGAGATTATTAAGAATCTCACCTAATACGTGAGTGTAAAATGCTACTATTCGAAACAAATTAATCCAAATGGAGACAAGGGACATTTTCTAATTGGAGACAAACAGTGCAAGTGAAACCGCGACGAAAGGCTTCCAAAACAATAAGAAAATCTCTCCAAAAAATCGTATTTCCGGAGTTTCCTATTGAAGCATTTGCAGACACTTCAGAAAAACCCTTTTTGTTCACGAAATAGGTAATTATTTCATTTGAAAACTTTACGTAGGGGGAAGTGGGGCACATTTGAAATTGGAATTTTTCACCTATTTTTAATTAAAATTTAGCCTTATCGTGATATAATTTAGCTGCAAAAACATATTGAGAAGCTAAATCACATTTTGATATGGCTCAGTTTCACTTTAACATAGGAGAAAAATCTCAATTTCAAAGGTACCCCACTTTCAAAGGTGCCCCACTTCCCCCTACCGTTAACAATAAAGATTAGCACTTAATTTAACTAAAATTAGCTAGAAATATGACATAAATGTTAAACAAAACGAATATACAATAGTCACCTCATTGTGTTATTCATTGGAAAACAAGGTCGATAGATAAAAAATTCGATGCTGAAAAGGTACACATTTAATTTTTCTAAGAAATTAACAAATTAAAATTTTGTGAATAGGGGGCACTTTTGAAAGTGGGGCATCTTTAAAATTGGGATTTTTCACATATTTTTAAATAAAATTAAGCCTTATCGTGATATAATTTAGCTTCTCAATCTGTTTGTGTTGCTAAATTATATCACGATAAGGCTCAATTTTATTTAAAAATAGGTGAAAAATCCCAATTTCAAAGGTGCCCCACTTCCCCCTATGAATAGATTTTCGCTTTATTTGGAGCAAAATTAACTAAATAATGAAACTGTGGTATAGAAAATATATAAATATAATACTTTAGTACTGTATTTATCATGAAAACAATGACGTTTCCATTTGGAGTAGCGAAAAAATTCCATTTGGAGCAAGTTTTGAATTAGCTTAATTTACCCTAAATGAATCGATTTCTAAAAACTCTTGACGAAAATTGCACATTAGGACACATATCAGCAACAATTAATATGAATCACATTAAAATATTAATGTGAAATTCTCTAGTGTGATACCACGGTAGGGGGAAGTGGGGCACCTTTGAAATTGCGATTTTTTACCTAATTTTTAAATGAACTTGAGCCTTATCATGATATAATTTAGCTGTACAAATAGTAATAGATTGAGAAGCTAAATTACATTATGATTTGGCTCAGTTGCAGTTAAGGAGAAAAGTCCCAATTTCAAAGGTGCCCCGCTTCGCCCTAAGTGGAACTGAGCCTTATCATAATATAATTTAGCTACTCAATCTGTTTGTGCTGCTAAATTATATCACGATAAGGCTCAATTTTATTTAAAAATACCTAGGTGAAAAATCCCAATTTCAAAGGTGCCCCACGTCCCCCTATTCATTTTTCATATTATGTATTTTTTAAGATCCGCTTCAATATCAATAACTGAGGCAGAGCTTAATATCAACATCATTCAATAGATATCAATACTTCTTCTTGCTACCAAGCTTTTTGCCTCAAAAAAATATCAATGTCTTTTTTTATTTTTCAGAAAATGTTTTTTGAAAAAGTGACAAATTTCTTGTTGATCTTGATCGATAAATTAATTATACCTCAATGGAAACAAAAATAGTTGTAAAAAGCTGCTTGTTTATTGATTATTAATTTCTTTTTGTTTTTTTTTCTATTTCAGGTACAAAATACGAATTGATTTATTCAGAGTTTAATCGGGAGCTGGGAAAATTAATATTTTTTTTGGGTTAAATTTTAATATTGATCAGAGATTGTAAGATTTTTTAAAATAAACATTGGCAATTCAAAATTCCTAAATCTATTTTCGCTATGGTAACACCTAATCTAAGACGCTGCTGCCATCTGTAAATAAAATCTGAAAGCAATATATTGAGAGAGAAAAATAAGATAGATAAAAGCAAAAAAGTCCAAAAAGTTCATTTTTAATTAGATTTTGCAGTTTTCTCTGCGTAATCAAGCAATTTTGTGTTACGGGAATTGTTCTTGGGAGTGTGTGGAAGACTCTGGAGATCTAAGATGTTCGAGGAAGCTGACAATTTTGCTGATATTTTCCGTGGCGGTCTGCCCTACTATTTGCTACTCACCCTGCCAATTCTCATTATTTGCTCTTCAAATCCCGTTCTGGCTTCCAGTGAGTTCTCTGTGCAGCGGATGGCACAATTTGATGTCCATGGAACACCTTACGGTGAGTATTTGCCACAAGAGAACCCCAAAAATTGGGGATAAAATGGACATTTTCAGTCGGTGGCATGCAAATGTGAGGTTATGTTATCTGACCAAGGAAATCCAATTATTTCAGGTTGTAGGGCTTCAGCACTCAATTTAGAAGCAAAATCACTCTATACATGGTCTACATCTAGGCACTGCGTAGTGACAAGATTTCAAGATTTGACTATCGATCAGTTCAGAGAGATTCGTGCCAAGGCCGGTGGGCTTATCATACTTCTACCGGAAGATCTTGGTAGCCTAACAATAGAAGACAGGCAACATATCTTGCTTCTTGAGCAAGCAATGATGGCTCAGGAAGTATCCATTCCGGTATATTTTTCCACGTACAATAAAAAACTAGAAGGGATTATCAGTGATGTGACAGCAAATGCCAATGCAAAGCCTGGAGGACAGAGGGACTCTGCTTTGGCTGAGATTATGAATTCCATCTCAGCCAATGGATATCAGATTGTGGTATCAGGAGCTAGTCATTCGGCGGATAAACAGAGCAAAATTCCAATAATTCAGGGAGAACTGGCACCAGCTACGGCTATGCATAAAGCACCAGGAGATGCCTCTCGGAATACCGTCGAAATCAATCCAAAACTGCCATTGATCATTGTTACTGCCCATTTAGATACCTTTGGACTGCTCAATGAGCATCTTGGGAATCTCGATGTGGCTGTTTTTCTTACCCTCATGGACCTGTTCAGCAAATTATACAGCACAGTTTCCACAGCACCAAAGTATAGACTTCTGTTTCTGCTGTCAGAATCTGGGAGTCTTCTCAATTTTCAAGGCATGAAGAAGTGGCTGGATTCAAATGCCGAAGAAAATGTTCAGATTCAGAATGCAGAATTTGTTCTCTGTCTCGACTCAATTGGACAGACAGATTTGTCTACACTCTTTATGCACGTGTCCAAACCACCAAAGGAGGGAACTCATATGAATAACTTCTACAAGCAACTCAAAGTGGCTAGTCAGAGATTTGGGAATGTGACTGTGGAAGGTGTTCACAAGAAAATCAATTTAGCTGATCTCATTTTAGCTTGGGAACATGAAAGGTTCAGCATGAAGCGGATGCCGGCCTTTACATTGTCTAATCTTAAGGTAAGGGATAATTCCTTCCATTATCATTTTTTTTTATAATTAAAAAAAAAATGGCAAAGTATCCCAGGCATTGCGAAGTGCTCGAACTCGTGACTTAGATGCTATACCTTATAAGTACTTCCGCATTATTTACCGTTTACCGGTTCTCAACCAATTTTAAACCGATTCATAAATCACTCAAAACATTGCCCAAAATGCATTAACTCTTTCCGGACCGCAGCATATGCTGCAAGCCAATTTCACCATTTTTTAATCAAAAATATTTGAGCTCAGGAATAGAGATGTGCCCCAAGCCGATTTTAGCCGCTTGGCGCGAGCCGCCGCGATTTTTGCTTAGCCGCCGCCGCCAAAAATTTTTCATGCGCCCCGCCAGCCGCCGCCGCCAGTTCTTTTTTAGCGCGCCGCGGCGAATTTTGTTTATATTTCAATTCAATTAAGTAATTTTTCTGACAATAACCATAATAGACAATTTTCATTCTTATGAAAAAAATGTATAGTTAGGATAGTTAGTTATTATACTATCTATTGTCATAAGGCTTTTGCTTAAAAAAAAATTGGATATAAGGTAAAGTATCCTGGAGTCGATCGCCTCTCGAGTAGACCACCCTGGGTTCCTCAAGTCGACCGGTGGAAATATTTATTTAATTTATTTGCATTTACAATAATATTTAGCGAATGATTTTAAGTGAAAGTATCATAGAAATTGACCATAAAACCCTGAAAAAATCATAAAAATACGGAGCGTTAAAGTATTTCTTAAAAAAAAAAAAATCGCAATTTTACATCAAATTATGGCATACTTTTTGATATTCTTGACTTTTTTCTTAAGGAATTATTTCAGTCTACAGATTACTGGAGAATTCAAATTGTTACTTGTGCAAAATTTTACTTCCATGACTAAGTTGAAGATTAATTTTATGTATTAAAATTGAAAGTGCATTTCAAATAAATTATTCCTCAATTCGACCGGTCGACGAATCATAGCAAGTGAAGCTTTTTTCACTTGAATGTTGTTCTATACTTCCGAATGAATTCATAAAAGTGAGTTTCCCTATTTATTTTATTGATTAACTAAATTTTAAGTGCGATTCATGATGTATTAAACAAGCCAAAGTTAAATCAGTGACTTTTTAGTTTTGTGATTGGTTTAATTTTAAGAAAAATTGGTTCACTTCACATTTCGCATTTTTAAAACATTTTAACTTTTCCTAATGTAAAATTATATTATGACTAAATGAAGTTAACAATTAGATAGATAAGGATCTATTCTATAGTTTTAGGCAAAAACCCTATCATAAAACACAAATTATAATTGTTATGCTGCAATATGCAAATGGCTGTACATCTGCAAAAATATTATGGATTCCTACAACTTTTTACTTTACGATTACGTATAAACATTAAAAAAAATAACTTTAGTATGAGCTCATTTTTGTATTGATACTGTACAAACGAGCAGTAAAAAATCAAGTTTGAGAAGTGACTAAATTTACAACTTTTAAAAGCAGTAGCAAGTAGCAAGTGCATCGAATTCAACATTTCTTACCAAATATTTCAACTGTTATCAAATTTTCATCGAGAAATATTTTTGTTTGTAGATAAACAATTTTTCTATTGGATATTGAATTTAAGTTTATAATTCCAGATAAAATTATTTTCATTTTTACGTGTCTACGGATTTCAAAAATTTTTGTTAATATTTTTATTTGAATCTGTCTTTTTGTAAAATCATCAAAAGTTGTGCCTAAAGTTGACAGATTGTTTTCTATCTGTTTTGTTGTTACTATTTTTTTTTTAAATAGATTTCTATGATTAGTAATTCTAGCAAGAAAAAAATTTGAGGAAAATCGATAATTTATGTGAATTGTAATCGAAAAATATTAAAGAAAAAAGTCTGGCGCGCCTAGCTGAGCCGCAGCCGATTGCTTTAGCTGGCGCGCCGGCGCGCAGCCAGCCGCCGACAATTTTTAAATGTTAGCCGCCGCCGCCGAAATTATCTCGGCGCACATCTCTACTCAGGAATCAATAGAGGTCCTACAAAAAATATCTTACATTTTAATATCCTTATAGTTTGTAATCATCCACAAGGATCTAATTTTTATCAGTTATGAATAATTAAAAAAAACATCGTTTTTCACAGAATATTCATATGCTGCTTTGGATACTCAGAGTCCCAAAAGAGATGAAAGAGTTAAGAGTAATACAGTAGACTCTCGCTCAATCGGCTCTTTTTCAATCGGACGAAAATTTTTTTTGACAATTTTAACGTTTAATTATGAAGCTAATTTGCTCAAATTCACCGTAGTTCTTCCTATTTTATCATGATTATAATTGAGCGCTTTTTGAGGTATTTACAAAGGCCTTGATGCCCAAATCTATCGATAAACCGGATGACATTTGGCCCCAAACGCCCATTTGAGAGAGAGTCTACTGTATAAATGAATTTCGAATAAAAATTAGTTATCGTTTATGAACCGGTTCATTACCGAAAAATGAGGGGCATGTTAACGAATTTTGGATTGAATAATGGAGGGGCCGCTGAAGATTCCAAGTGTCTATCTCTAACCGTTTGGCCTATAAAGCGGACGAACAGTGACGCCAAAAAAAAACTCGAAACTTCAGATTTGCAAAATTTTACCAAAATACGACTCCTTGAGGGGTAAGGAGTTGAAAAATATATAACTCAAAATCTTGAAATGAATTCTAGAAAAGAAAGAATTTCCATGGCAATTAATATGCAATTAAAGAAAATTAAAGAAATTAAGCAATATGGCTAACACCGCCTTTCAAACTAGGGATTTTGTCCAGGTTTCGGAAGTCTCTAAATTCTAAATATGAAAAAAGTAGTTTTTTTTTTAAATTGGATAGATCATTTGTCGTTATTATTCAATCCTAATTTTTTTTTTTGAAAATTTTTTTTTTTAATTTTCAAATAAAAATGCCTTTTTATGACAAATTTACAACTTTAAGATACATTTAACACACGTGTTAAAATGTTGAACTTTTTTTAACCTAGAATTAAAAAAAAAATTTAATTTTTCAAAAAAAATCCAAAAATTTTCAAAAAAATTTTTTTTGAGAAACTTAAAGAAAACAAAAAAAACATAATTAGTACATTTATTAAATATGATTTAAAGTTTTATTTTTGTCAATAAAAGGCGTTTTTATTTGAAAATCAAAAAAAAAAATTTTTTCAAAAGCGGGAGATCGAAAATTTTTGATTTTTTAACTGTTTATAAGTATTGTGGTGTACTGTATTCCCTAAAAAATTGAACTCAAAATTTTGAGTTTAACTGGTATTTTTCCTTTTTTGAAAATGTTGTTAAAAATTGATTATTTTTTTTTAAAAAAATAAGCGCAAAAGTGGAAGCTCGCCTTTTCATGGAATGTAGTACTCAATGTTACTGATCATCAGTAAAAAAATGAAAATTTTTGAGAATGGGGTTTTTGAGAAAAATTAATTTTTAATTTTTTTCAAAAAAAAATTAAAAGACGGTTACAAAAAAAAACTTGAGCAGATAATACGAAAACTAGTATATCGTTTTAAAGAGTATAAAATTATCTTTCAAATAAAAAAAAGAGTAAGAAGAAATCTCAACCCATTCGCGAGATAGAGCATTTTGAAATATTTGCCAAAAATCTCAATTGACGAATGAAGCGCGAGACTGTATTTTGTGAGACTTTCCTTTTAAAACCCTATTTTAAGTGTCTTGGTGGAGTAGAGGCAGTCAAATTGGCATCTGAGTGATTTCAAAGCGTTATTATGGGAAAAATCAATTTTTTCACACTTAAACGGCAAAATCGGAGAGATAGGGTAGTCTGAGCGGAAAATGATGTATGGATGAAACATAGAGACAAATGTCCTGAACAAATATGTCGAAGTAATCATCCAAATCGGTTAAGCACGTGTCGAGATAATTGAGGTTATGTGATATTGAAAATGGTTTTTCGACTGTGGCACCCCTGGTGTTGGTCCCACGAGATGATGTTCTAGAAAGTTGTAGAATTTGCCCGGCCGGCTATTCGTACTGACTTTACAGATCCTACTTAGTATATACAGCGTATTTATGTGAGGAAAGTACTAATTTCCATACTTTCTATGTATATACTATGTATTTACGTGAAAGATATACAAATTTAAATATATAGTCAAGTAATACGTTGTATCTCTACGCAAAAAATACTATGTTGTAGAAGTGCCCGGAATATATCAAGTATAAACTTTGTATTTCTGGTTTAAAGTCCCTACAACTACACAACCTTGCTGTGTCGGTGTGCCCGTCGACCATTTTCTCTCTAGTTGACAAAGTTGTGACATGTCTGATGGTGAAAGATGTGCGTCGCTCAGTGAAAAAGGGTAAGTTTTCCTTAATTTATTAATTATATTCCGTTAATTCAATCAAAAGGAACCCCCCTCAAGTCCATTTCACAAAAACAATTTGGAGATAAGTGTGTGCGGTAGTTTTCTTGAACAAATTTGAGGAAAAACAAGGTACGTCATTTTCAGTGAAAAAAAAATGATCAAGCTTCTTGAGGTTCGTTCCGGAAACCACTAGAATCCAATGTACTTAGCTTTCGCGTTCAGCTGAGCATCTTGATGTGAGGGGTTAAGATAAGACGGAAAAGACATAGCGTATTGTTGATAATCTCTGTTGAAAGATTGTTCTGTGAAGCAAGTGTAGGCTGTGGGTGTAGAAAATTCTGCGAGAAATTATAATGACGGTTTTTGAGAATCAAATCATAAACCACATATCGTTAGACTCCGGTATTTGATTAGAAGTGATGCACAGATATTATTTCAGAATCTGTTGAAAATTTCCCATTTTTCTCATCTTTTTGCGCATAGTAATTTTAAAATTGAGTTTTGAAAAATTGTACGTTATCGTCCTGTTTGTTTACATTTTTTTTCCAGAATATTAAAAGACCGAGATTCTTTGCTGAGGTGCATCACGTTCCTGTCAAATCCACCAGGCCTGTTACATTCCCGGAATTATCATCGTACGCACATCAGTTACCGGAAGTCGTCTACAATGGCCTCTACTAAGGATTACTCTCCTATCGATACTTGGTAAAAATTTTCATGCTCATACTAGTGCAAACAAAACGAACAAAACTGCGTGCATGGATAATGCGATATAATGCTCAGAAATTAAGTTCGGGATTTGCAGGACTTTCAGTCTCGAGAGTATCGTAAAGGAGGGATAGAACGTCTTTCAAATCTATGAGAGAAATATGCGCTAGGATATTCTCTAATACTTGTGACTGGAAAAGATGGATGATTTAGTTCTTTGCTCAAGCCCTTCTTTCTTTTTCAGAAATATCTTTTTTAAACATTAAGAACTAAACCATCGATTTTTTCAGACTCAGATATATTATAAAGATTATCATTGTGGACAATTCACCTATAGACCTCAAAGATATCCTATCCCTCCTCCCCGATACTCTACTAGAGACTGAAAGTCTTCCAAATCACGCAATCCTGAACATAAAATCGCATTATTCTAAAGTTCGCTTTTAATCGCTGTGTTTGCACTGCTGTGGGACACGAAATTTTTTTTCCAACTATCCATCCATAATAATATGTGCCTAGCCACATTGTATTTTAAAAAAAAGTTCCTAAAATAAATATTTATATAAAATAAAAATATTGTTTTTACTTAGTATAAATAACCGAAAAATACTATGTATCGAGTCAGTACCAATACACGAAAAATACTTAGTATAAATATTAGAAAAATACACGGAAAATTTGTTGAAAATTAATGAGGAAAATCAAGTATATACAAAGTAAATGTACTTAGTATATACTCAGTATAAATGTCGACTCACGCACACTAATGATGAGTATTTGGGACATTTCATACAAAATCTACTATGTACTTTATATGGGTATACTAGTTTCGTACTAAGTATTATACTCAGTTTATACTGAGTTTGTACATAGTAGATAGCCGGCCGGGTGGTGAGATCTTTCATGTAAGCCTTCACTCATCAAAATCGGTCACATAGAACCCGAGATATGATTTTTTGAATTTCGTGAAATTTTGACCCCTCATATATCCGGTTCTATTATAACCACAGCGCACTTACGCCCCATTTTGGAAACGTTCTTGACTGGACTATAACACTCTAAAATTTCATTAACTTGCACAGAAGAATTTTTGAGAAAAATGATTTTCAATTTCGCTGAATTTTGACGGTATCGCAGCGCCACCTGTGGTGACTTTTTGAACTTCCATCTGAAAGTGCTCATCGAGACGAAACCAAAAAGGTAAAAATTAGGTCGCTATGTTAATTAGAACCGGAGATAGGGGCCGGTCAATATTCGAACTTTGACCCCTTATAGCTCGGGTCAGCGGTTATGGATCAACTTAAGTATTTTTTTTGTTTGATAGGTATAATCAACGGCTACAACATACTAAAATTTCAGCCCGATTGCATAAAGGAATTTTGAGTTATATAACTTAGAAAATTGAAAAATCTTCTTTTTAAAAATAGCGCCCCTAGCGGTAGTTTCATGAACTTGAGATGTTAGAAGGGGAAGTGTAATTTCACGAGGGCTTTCTAAAAAGCTCTCACTTTTTAAATTATGACAGTTAGAACAGGAGTTATGGCCATTTTAAGAAATTTTTTTTGGACCCTTACT